>NC_050182.1:8014631-8199631 GCF_008315115.2 Sander lucioperca | reverse complement strand
GACAGACAGAGAGAAAGAGAGAGAGAGAGAGAGAGAGAGAGAGAGAGAGAGAGGAAGGATTAGACAGACAGAGAGAAAGAGAGAGAGAGAGAGAGCTAGAGAGAGAGAGAGAGAGAGAGAGAGAGAGAGAGAGAGAGAGAGAGAGAGAGAGAGAGAGAGAGAGAGAGAGAGGAATAGACAGACAGAGAGAGACAGAGACAGGGAGGAACGGAGACAGAGACAGAGCGACAGAGAGAGAGACAGAGACAGACAGAGACAGACAGACAGAGAGAAACAAACAGACAGACAAAGAGACAGAGAGAGACAGAGACAGAGAGACAGACAGAGAGACAGAGACAGTCAGACAGAAGTGGAACACTAAAGCTGTAGACTAATGTTCATATTACTGCCTGTAGTATTCAAGTCAACTGTCTGTGAAAGGGTTGTCATGGTAACGTATGAGCAGTGAAAACCCCCTTTGAAGTCTGTGATGAGATCTCTTTGATCTTTAATCAGGTTAACGACCGTGTCACCTGCTGAAACTGTCAGCTGGCCACACTGGAGCTGTTCAAAGACACAGAGCAAGCTCTCAAATAAAGCCTCAGACTGCTAAAACGATAAGGGCTACCGGTGAAATGATGTAATCGTGATCACCACAAGACCTTTGTGAACGTATTGATATAAAATTTATGTTGATAAACTTAAAAATGTGGGCATATCAGCGATTTAAAAAAGTGTTTCGCTCTGCGTTTCGCTGGGAAATGTGGAGGACGTTTAAAATGGCCGTGAATGGAGGCAGATGTGGAACTCAAAATGTTATACCGCAGCAATAAACACTCAGAGGTCTTCTGTTGAAATGACATTTCAGAAAACGATTTCCAAATGTAAATGTGTTTTTTTTCTCCTTTTTTTAATATAATATATAAATTTTCAGCAGTTTTATGGAAAACATGTCACATGAATACGAAATATTGAATGTGTGACCCTGTTATGAAAAGTAAAATAAATATTTAAAACTTCTGATTCTGTTTCATGACACGTTCTTTGTCACTTCTTCAAGGTTTTTGGAGCTGCTTTAAACGTTTTGCCATATTTTTTGACATTTCTATCTCTAACCTTTTTTTATATTTCTTTCACTTTTTACAACTTTTTCATCCGTTCTTGCTGATTTTTTCGTTGCTTTTTGAAGAAGCCTGAGGTTAAATGTAGTTTTTGACATTTTCAACATTTTTTCCACAGTTCTGACTGCTTTTTCCGTTGTTTTTGTCATTTTTTTTATCCTTTTCACATTCCTGCACATCCTGAAGACGCTTGAAGTTAAATGTAATGTAACATATATAACTGTGACGTAACGTAGTGTAACATTTCATTTGTTTTTCTGTATAATCTTAGTAATGAAGTGTGTTATGATGTGATATTCCAGGTATCTCTCCTGCTGCTGACTCTAGAACTCATCTCTCTCCTGTCATTCAGGTAAATATACTTTACATTATTATTCTCTCTTTAACACATTTAAACTCTGGATGTTTATATCTGCAATCATTCAGAACTTATTCTGGCTGCATCAGGACTTTATGGATTTCTTCTGCAGAAAGATTTAGATTAATAATCCTGTGTGCAGTTATTCTGAGCTGTAGAAACTCCTGATGTCACTTAACAAGTTCTTACATCATCAGACAGTCAGGAGACATTTATAAAACTAAAGACATATATATATGATCATATAAAGAGATGTTAGATATGTCAGAGTAAAGTCTCTACCAGCTTTTCTAACTCTGTATTCTCCAGATCAACATGAAGATCTCTATCTTTGCTGGTGTTCTGCTGATCTCTGCTGCTCTGATCTCTGTGGACGGACAAAGTTGGGCTCAGTTTCAAATTAAGCATATCAACGCTGGGATGACTGCTGGCCAGTGTTCCACGGTGATAGCAGCCAGAAGAATCGTGCAACCACCCACACAAGTGAACCAAGGATTCAGCTGCAAGACTTTAAATACCTTCATCACAGGGAATGTGAACGCCGTCCGAGCCATCTGTGCTGCAGGAGGAGGAACGCCACATGGCAACAACGGTATGACAATTAGCACAGCTAGTTTCCCAATTATTGACTGTAACCTGGTGAATCAGAATCCACCTGCCGTTCCCTACAACTGTCAGTACAAAGGTGTAGCTCTTGACAACAGAAGAATTATAGTCAGATGTGAGAACGGAGAACCTGTTCACTTTCATGGAAGTCAGTAATCTGTTACTACCTGATGAACCAGAGTAATCTGTTACTACCTGATGAATCAGAGTAATCTGTTACTACCTGATGAATCAGAGTAATCTATTACTACCTGATGAATCAGAGTAATCTATTACTACCTGATGAATAAATCCTGTTGAATAAAACAGTTCAACTCTTAACAACGTGTGGTCTCGTGTTTATTATTATTATTATTATTATTATTATTATTATTATTATTATTATGAGGAGCTATGAGCTGATTCATGACTCAGCACTTTCTCACATTAAAGCAGCTCAACGTGTTTTACAGTCTGACAGTCTCAGCTAAACACTAACGAGACATACAGCAGATTAATATGATCATATGAATAGAATAAAAACTATAAAATAGAATAAAAGCAGAACATTTCCATCAGAATATGTTAGAAACACTGAGGAGCTGAACTGGTTGGAGGCTGAAATGTGTGAGGAGAAGGTGAAGAGGTGAGGAAAGGGTTAAATAAGATGGAGCTACATTAGGTCATCCTGCAGAGATTAATGTTACTGGAGACTAACAGCAGCTAATGTTAGGGTTAAATAAGATGGAGCTACATTAGGTCATCCTGCAGAGATTAATGTTACTGGAGACTAACAGCAGCTAATGTTAGGGTTAAATAAGATGGAGCTACATTAGGTCATCCTGCAGAGATTAATGTTACTGGAGACTAACAGCAGCTAATGTTAGGGTTAAATAAGATGGAGCTACATTAGGTCATCCTGCAGAGATTAATGTTACTGGAGACTAACAGCAGCTAATGTGGTGACAAAAGTTAGGATTTACATTCTACTGTCTTGTTAATATTAATACTGCTCGCTAGGGGTGTAGCAAAAAAATCTATTCATATTTTATTTATTTTTTCTGTTTTGTAATGGCGTGTATACCATAGCTGCCAACACTCCCGTTTTTCCCGGTTTCTCTCGTCTTTTAGCCCTATCTCCTGGACCCCCCCCCCCACCCCTCCCGTAATTTGCAGCACGGCCCAAACTCCTTCATAAATAATCAGTGTTGGGAATAACGCGTTACAAAAGTAACGCAATTACAGTAATGTATTCCTTTTTGCTGTACCGCAGTAATATAACGCATTACTAATTAAATTTCGGTAATATTATACTCGTTACAATCTCAGTAACGCGAGTTACAACGCATTTTAACGCAACATTTAGTGGTGCATTGTTTTTTTTAAGAATTCACCAACACCGCGACACATTTCTTCACAGGAAAAAAAAAAAGCTGTATTATTTTCCTGTCGCTGTATTCGATGGTTGAGATGACTGCAGAGACAGATACATTTGCGAGATGGATATTATTTTCAGGAGTTATTACGCTGCGTTGAAGTGAGCTGTCCTGTTTCTGTTCCCGTGGTCAGAACCAGAACCAGAGACGGTACGGACAGCATGTATGTCCCAACAGGTGACGGTACGTCAGCATGTATGTCCCAACAGGTGACGGTACGGACAGCATGTATGTCCCAACAGGTGACGGTACGTCAGCATGTATGTCCCAACAGGTGACGGTACGTCAGCATGTATGTCCCAACAGGTGACGGTACGTCAGCATGTATGTCCCAACAGGTGACGGTACGTCAGCGGCTGACAGATATAAACATGTCGGGAATTAATGCTGAGGCTTGCTACACGTAAATATCATTACATTTTATCAGCCGTGGAGAGTAACTATGCCTGTAGTGGAATGGCTCCGAATGACGACCAAAAGCGCTTGTCTTTTACTGTGACCATTTACTGTTCAATATGTTACAGTTTTACAAACAACAAAGTGAACAACTTGAGCCTGACGGACATGTTGCTTCTCAGTAAGCTAGCAAGAGTAGCTACACAACAGACAACTTCCGTGTAGCCTACTTCAAAATAAAAGCACTTCCTGTGAGGGTTCGCAGTAAAACTAAATTACTGTTAAATAAGGTTGTGTAGGCTACCTTTTCACAAATCAGCTGTAAATCAAGTACTGTAAATAATGTTAATAGTGAGTTTTAATCACACTATAATTGAACATTTCCTTTACAGTGTTTTAACCTAAACAACATGAATTTCTTATTGAAGTGCTATAAACAAACATTTTACAACAATGCCGTACTTTTGAGTATTTTCATTTTCTCCTACTTGTCTATTATATGTTTTACTTATCTATTTTGTATAGCTTTAGTTACTTTGCATATTTATATTAATTATACAAAATATGAATAATCTATGATGTATTAAAGTGGATAAAGACGAGACTTTATTGATCCCGTGGTGAAATTCACAAGCTAGCTGCCAAATCAAACTTCCCCTGTTATTTTGGTGAAAGTAACTCAAAAGTAGTGTAACGCATTACAATTCAGAGACAGTAATATTGTAATATAACTAATTACTCTCAAATGACAGCAACTAGTAATCTATAATGTATTACATTTTGGAAGTAACTTGCCCAACACTGTAAATAATCAGACCAATATGTTTGACTAATGTTGACCAGTTGCCAGATCTGGTATGAAACGCATCCTATTCACACAATCCACCATATACAATGTTCAACCTGTTAGTCCTGGCAACCTATAACCCTCAACCTGGCAACCTATAACCCTCAACCTGGCAACCTCTAACCCTCAACCTGGCAACCTATAACCCTGCATATAACAATTTACACCATGCAGAGATAGGAGCCGCAGAGATGCCTCACTCTGTCTGATAGAGCAGGAAATAAAAACAGCAAACGTAGTGACGATTATAAACAGAGATAGGAGTGTAGAGAGGATGGTCACTCTGTTGTAGATATAAAAACAGAGATAGGAGTGTAGAGAGGATGGTCACTCTGTTGTAGATATAAAAACAGAGATAGGAGTGTAGAGAGGATGGTCACTCTGTTGTAGATATAAAAACAGAGATAGGAGTGTAGAGAGGATGGTCACTCTGTTGTAGATATGAAAACAGAGATAGGAGTGTAGAGAGGATGGTCACTCTGTTGTAGATATAAAAACAGAGATAGGAGTGAAGAGAGGATGGTCACTCTGTTGTAGATATAAAAACAGAGATAGGAGAGTTCATTTCATTTCTTGAAGAACTTCTTGTTGAGGAGGAAGATGAGCAGGTTGACGTTGATTTTGGCTTTGTCGAACATCTTCATCACGGCCACGCCTTCATACTGCAGCTGCAGCAGATCCTAAAAACATCTCACACACACACACACACACACACACACACACACACACACACACACACACACACACACACACACAGAGACACACACACACACACACACACACAGAGACACACACACACGTTACACACACAAACTCACACACACACACTCACCGGCAATTTCCACTGGATGCGGAACGTCTCCGTAACGTCAACGGAGTCATTAGGTTTCCATTAAAGTCAATGTGTGTATAATGTGTGTATTATGTGTATAATGTGTGTATTGTGTGTATAATGTGTGTATTTCCACTGACTGCAGAACGTCTGCGTCCCGACTCCGTCCCAGCTCCGGCGGTCCCAGCCCTCCGGAGCAGATACCAGAGCTTCTATTGTTGACGGACGACGGAGAGCTCCGCAGCAATTCAGCACAATTCAGATAGTGGGGAAAGGAAGTCGAGCACAGAAACAAAATAAAACATCCGGTAACTTTTCAAAGTAAAATCCACCCTGCTCACGGCGGATCATATTTCCCTTCACTACACCTTGAAAACACAGCTCAGAGTAGTTTCCCCTCTACTCCTCTGGATGGAAACTAACTGGTGGTGGTTTTGTGGTTCTGTTAATAGAAACTACATCCTGTTATATCGCGAGAACATACGTGAATTCGCAAATCACAAATCTGGACCTGGTGGGTATTGATGGACGGCGGAGCACGCAGCCGTTCAGCAGCGGAGCCGGTCCGCAGACGTTCTGCATCCTGTGGAAATCCACAGTAAAAGTGTGAAAACAACTTCTTAACTTGAATGTATCGTGTGTGGTGTGTGTCTCTATGTGTCTGTGTGTGTGTACAGTACGTGTGCGTGTGTGTTTGTTTTAATGTGTGTGCTGATTTTAATGTAAAGAACTTTAAGCACAAAAACTTGACTTTGACATTAAGAATAATAACTCCTGATGTAAAGGTCTGTGCTAGCTGCTAGTGAAAGCTAACGCTATACCTGCTATAGAAACCGCCTCAGTATTGTGTTTCATAATATAAAATAGTATATGTTTTAATTTAAAAAAGTATTTTTCAAAGTTAATGCTTCTCTATTCTTGCAGTTAATCATTTACAGTAAGCTGCATCAGAATAAAGTGTGAAAACATCTTAAAGTGTGAAAACAACAACATCTTAACTTCCTCTTTTTGGTTTTTCAGCATCAGTCTTTGTCCGTCAGTAACGTGAGTATTTAAATTAGGATCAGTGGGTGTAACAGCTGAACCTGTAGCTGAATGTTTACCGTATATGGAGATGATATTCAGCTGTTTGTTTCAGAGACAACCTCTCTCTGTGGGAGGATATAAGACTGCAGATTATTTCATTTCTCTGTCTGAACATTCTTCAGATTTGCATGGTGTCAGAGTTCTGCTCTTCTTCATCTTCTTCATCTTCTTCATCTTCTTCATCTTCAGACTTTGTGCAGTTTAGATTTTAACATTCAATCCTTTCTACTGAAAAGAAGTCGACCAAAGGACAGCAGCTCCTTCTCACCTGATCTTTCTCCACCAACTCTACGGTAAGCGAACACTAAAGACTCTGGCTCCTAACATTAGTCTTTATCACGTTTTGTTTCCGATGTCTTCGTCATCTTATTTGTTGACTTTTTAGTCACTTTTTGCCACTTTTTCTGACGTATTTTTCAAGGTTTGTCATTTCTGTTGTTTGTCACTCTTCGACATTTTTGTCGACGTTTTTGTTGCATTTTTGACACGTGTTCTAAAGACCCTTGAAGTTAACTGTGATATCTCATAGAATTATGTTCTATTCTTGACCCTTTTGACACTTTTTTCGGCACATTTCTGACCTTTTTGACATTTTTTCTCGCTGCTTTTTGACAGTTTTGTCACCACTTTTTTAGTTAACTATGATGTAACAGTTAACTGTGATGTAACGTAGTTAACTGTGATGTAATGTAGTTAACTGTGATGTAACGTAGTTAACTGTGATGTAATGTAGTTAACTGTGATGTAACGTAGTTAACTGTGATGTAACGTAGTTAACTGTGATGTAACGTAGTTAACTGTGATGTAACGTAGTTAACTGTGATGTAATGTAGTTAACTGTGATGTAATGTAGTTAACTGTGATGTAACGTAGTTAACTGTGATGTAATGTAGTTAACTGTGATGTAACGTAGTTAACTGTGATGTAACGTAGTTAACTGTGATGTCCATCCATCCATCCATCTTCGTCCGCTTATCCGGTCTCGGGTCGCGGGGTAGCAGCTCCAGCAGGGGACCCCAAACTTCCCTTTCCCGAGCCACATTAACCAGCTCCGACTGGGGGATCCCGAGGCGTTCCCAGGCCAGGTTGGAGATATAATCCCTCCACCTAGTCCTGGGTCTTCCCCGAGGCCTCCTCCCAGCTGGACGTGCCTGGAACACCTCCCTAGGGAGGCGCCCAGGGGGCATCCTTACCAGATGCCCGAACCACCTCAACTGGCTCCTTTCGACGCAAAGGAGCAGCGGCTCTACTCCGAGCTCCTCACGGATGACTGAGCTTCTCACCCTATCTCTAAGGGAGACACCAGCCACCCTCCTGAGGAAACCCATTTCGGCCGCTTGTACCCTGGATCTGGTTCTCTCGGTCATGACCCAACCTTCATGACCATAGGTGAGGGTAGGAACGAAAACTGACCGGTAGATTGAGAGCTTTGCCTTCTGGCTCAGCTCTCTTTTCGTCACAACGGTGCGATAAATTGAGTGTAATACCGCACCCGCTGCGCCGATTCTCCGACCAATCTCCCGCTCCATTGTTCCCTCACTCGCGAACAAGACCCCAAGGTACTTGAACTCCTTCACTTGGGGTAAAGACTCATTCCCTACCTGGAGAAGGCACTCCATCGGTTTCCTGCTGAGAACCATGGCCTCCGATTTAGAGGTGCTGATCCTCATCCCAGCCGCTTCACACTCGGCTGCAAACCGATCCAGTGAGTGCTGAAGGTCACAGGCCGACGATGCCATCAGGACCACATCATCTGCAAAAAGCAGCGATGAGATCCCCAGCTCACCAAACTGCAACCCCTCTCCACCCCGACTACGCCTCGATATCCTGTCCATAAATACTACAAACTGTAACTGTGATGTAACATAGTTAACTGTGATGTAACATAGTTAACTGTGATGTAACATAGTTAACTGTGATGTAATGTAGTTAACTGTGATGTAACGTAGTTAACTGTGATGTAATGTAGTTAACTGTGATGTAACATAGTTAACTGTGATGTAATGTAGTTAACTGTGATGTAATGAAGTGTTTTATGATGTGATATTCCAGGTATCTCTCCTGCTGCTGACTCTAGAACTCATCTCTCTCCTGTCATTCAGGTAAATATAATTTATATTATTATTCTCTCTTTAACACATTTAAACTTCTGATTCAGTTTCAGCCGCGAGGACAAAAACTCAAAAGTTAGTTTATATTTTCCCTTTATTGTTTGGTTCGTCTGTCTAACTTCATCTCGCTGCATCAGAACTTTATGGATTTCTTCTACAGAAAGAAATCTGCTGAACCTGTATATGAAATATATTTAAGCCTGTGTGCAGGTATTGTGTGCACACTATAATGGTAATAAATATAATCTTTTTGGGATTTTATGAGCTCTGCAGAACTCCAAAGAAATTAGACATTTATCAAACTAAAAACAAATGTTACATATGAAGTCCATAGATTTCTTTAATTTTAAATGAAAAAACAAATCGGATAATTCTGTTTAAATAAGTTTAAAAATGAATAAAAATACTTTTTTTATGCTTTTTCGACACTTTTTTTAAGATAATATTTTGGGCTTTTGTTGTGACATCTTTAGACAGGAAAGAGAAGAGGGGGGGGGGGGGACACGCAGCACAGAAAGAAATGCTTTTTCTGTCTCTAAGACGTTCAAACTTCTCTTCTTGATGTAGATTCTGTCTCAGCTTTGAGGATGATGATTTCTAGAACTTTTTGATGCTTTTCTCTGAACTTTTTTTTACCCTTCTGACTCTTCAAACTTGGAGCAGCTGTGGCTCAGTGGTAGAGGGGTCGCCTGCCAATCAGAAGGCTGGTGGTTCGATCCCTGGTCCTGCAGTCCCATGTCAAAGTGTCCTCGGGCCAGACCCTGAACCCTGAGTTGCCCCCCCGATGCTGCTCCATCAGAGTGTAAATGTGTGTGAGAGTTTATCTGATGAGCAGGTGGCTCCTTGTACAGCAGCCTCGGCCTCAGTGTATGAATGGTTCCTGTACTATGTTAAAGAGCTTTGAGTAGTCGTTAAGACTAGAAAAGAGCTTTATAAACACAGTCCATTTACTTCAGGGGCTCCTTTCTTAGCAACTTGTTTGACCCTTTTTCAACATTAACTGTATTTGTTAGATATATATATTTATAATATAAAGAGATGTTAGATATGTCAGAGTAAAGTCTCTAACAGCTTTTATATGATAATATAAAGAGATGTTAGATATGTCAGAGTAAAGTCTCTACCAGCTTTTCTAACTCTGTATTCTCCAGATCAACATGAAGATCTCTATCTTTGCTGGTGTTCTGCTGATCTCTGCTGCTCTGATCTCTGTGAAGAGAGTACAGCAGCAGAGAAAAGAATCTGCAGTTGAAAAGTTTGAAAGACAGCATATCAAAGTGGACATGAACAATAACGGCTGCACCGAGGCGATGAGGAATAAAAGATTCAAGGAGAAAAATGGCAACTGTAAGCCGACAAATACCTTCATCAAAGCGGATCTCACCGTGTCTGTGGGAGTGACGGAAGGAACATTGGTGGTAATTATTATAAAAGCAATAAAAACACATTTAATGTTGTTGTGTGCTCAGGAGCTAATGGTAAATATCCCTGTGTGTACAATAGTTCAGCAATCAACAACGTGTACATTGTAACTGAATGTGATGGAAACAGGGAACCTGTTCACTTTGTCAGATTTGAGAAGTCAGGTTTAACCACCTGATAGATCAGAGTAATCTATTACTACCTGATAGATCAGAGTAATCTATTACTACCTGATAGATCAGAGTAATCTATTACTACCTGATAGATCAGAGTAATCTGTTACTACCTGATAGATCAGAGTAATCTATTACTACCTGATGGATCAGAGTAATCTGTTACTACCTGATAGATCAGAGTAATCTATTACTACCTGATGAATCAGAGTAATCTGTTACTACCTGATGGATCAGAGTAATCTGTTACTACCTGATGAATCAGAGTAATCTATTACTACCTGATGAATCAGAGTAATCTATTACTACCTGATGAATCAGAGTAATCTATTACTACCTGATGAATCAGAGTAATCTATTACTACCTGATGAATAAAACCCATGTGACAGTTTAACTCTGGGTCTGTTTTAATGTCGTCATGTTCACTCATTCATAAAGAAAAACCACACATCCAAACTGCTAAATCCCTCATATATCCTGCAGAATGAAGCACTGCAACCAAAACTACATATATCAAACTTCTGCACCAAATGGCTCACACTTCATTCATATTACCAGATGTTTGTCTAACCAACTACACACTGTTGGGCAAAATGAAAAGCACTCTCATCTTTAGTGTGCATCGCCATAATACTGAAATAGTTCAAATTGTAGAAAGTTCTTCAAATTGTTCACAGGCACAAAAATATTTGCAGATACACACACATGCTGTTGAACAAGTCAGAGCAATATACTCACAGCAGATATATTTACATTGGACTGAACAAAATATGCTCACAAAAAAAAAAAAAATGAAAAAGAAAATTGCAGAAAAAATTTGCAAAAAAAAAGAAATGTGCTCACCTGTGGTCTTTTCATGGTGTTTACTTCCTAAAGCCCAGTTTCTGTCTGTACCAAGGTCTACTTCACTAAAACAGGAACCCTGTAAAACGGTGATCCTGTTGACTATGAAACAAGTTGAAGACATTTAAACTTCTCTGATCAAACAGAGAGGAACTTCTGTCTTCTGTTCAATAAAATAAAACACATTTGACTCACATTATTTACACATTATATTCTAAAAGTTTCTATTATTACATCTGTGAAGCTGCAGGATAGAAATACTTTAATATACAGAAACCTGATGTTGGTATTCTCAGAAAAAGATAAAGATCCTTTGAGATTGTTGGATGCACACTGTAAAAGGTTAATGCTGAGTCTCCCAAATCAGTTTTTAGTCTCTCAAACATGGAGATTTCCTGCTTTCTTCTAATTTATAATAAAATAAATATATTTTGGTTTTGGACAAAACAAGATGTAAACATTACACACTTCACAATAGCCTTTTTGGACATTTTTCAGTTTTTATGACATTTTATAGAAAATGTTCTGCAGATTAATCAATTCTTACCGGCTTCTTTTTAAGCTTAAAGTGAAATTCAGATTTCTGAGTTTAAACTTTTTGTTTAAATATACAAATGAGGCATTATCTAACGCTAAGTTTTGGTGAATTCAGGAGAAATCTACAGACACGAACAGACAGAGTGTAGTAACATGAATGTTTCCTAAAGAAGACATGTTATGGAAGATTAATAAAGGTAAAGATGATGTTTCTGTCTGTTAGTGTCTCTCCTTAAAAACAGCAGCATCATAAACATCAACCATTTAGAGATCAGAGCTGAAGATGAAGAGATTATTTTAGTTTGTGCTCCACTTGTGTTCAGTCTGTTCTTGTTTCTGACAGAATATAAACTGTGAAGAGAGTCAGGGCTCCATCTGGTGGAACAATCATCAACTCATCCTCACACATACACATTTATCTCTCTTCATTGGTCCCTTTTTGGTGAATGGTTTCCAGAGAGATCAGGGGGGTCAAACTCATCTTAACTAGGGGCAACACTGGAAACTGAGAATCCCATCGAGGGACACGTAGAGTTCATTAACATGCTTTTATTTAATCAAAAAGTCTTTGACTGTATTACTGCAAGTCTCAGTCTTCTCACCTACAGTTTGGTCGACATAAAGCCATAGGTAAAGTTTAGCAAATCTATCTGAACAAAGATTAGATGTTTAAAGCCGACTCCCAGCAACCTGTTTCACACCCTGAATATCAAACTCTGCTTCTGGGGTCGGTCTTTCAGTCATTTAGTGTCTACTTTCAGACATTTAGTGTCTACTTTCAGTCATTTAGTGTCTACTTTCAGATATTTAGTGTCTACTTTCAGACATTTAGTGTCTACTTTCAGACATTTAGTGTCTACTTTCAGACATTTAGTGTCTACTTTCAGTCATTTAGTGTCTACTTTCAGACATTTAGTGTCTACTTTCAGTCATTTAGTGTCTACTTTCATTCATTTAGTGTCTACTTTCAGTCATTTAGTGTCTATTTTCAGACATTTAGTGTCTACTTTCAGTCATTTAGTGTCTACTTTCAGACATTTAGTGTCTACTTTCAGTCATTTAGTGTCTACTTTCAGATATTTAGTGTCTACTTTCAGTCATTTAGTGTCTACTTTCAGACATTTAGTGTCTACTTTCAGTCATTTAGTGTCTACTTTCAGTCATTTAGTGTCTACTTTCAGACATTTAGTGTCTACTTTCAGTCATTTAGTGTCTATTTTCAGACATTTAGTGAAGCATTGATCTCTAGCATCCAAACAGGACATTGAACTCTGAAGAACAGGCAGCAATGTCCTCCTCAAAGAAGTCTTTGCTGCAAAGATGGTTTAAAGAGTCTTTGCTTGCTGCTAGCCGTTAGCTTAGCAGAGTTCATGGACAGGTTGTTCTGTTCCTGCCTGGTTTTAGGAAACAGGAACTTCAGTTGCACATTCTGATAAGATTTGATCAGATCCACAGGAGAGTGACTGTGTTGATATTGTTCCTCCATATGAAAGATTGTTGAGAAAAACTTTCAGCTGCATTACATCACACTGTCAACGTCTTTCTTCTCACATGTTGTAGGTGAGAATTTATACAATAAAAATCTGCTTGTTCTCATGAAAAAAAGTTTCGAAAAGCTAAGACGATTTAAGGTCTTTAATTCATATGATTTACATGTTTTTTTGTGCTGTTTGCACCACATTGACGGCTGCTGTATAAGAGTGCAGCAGGCTGCGTAAGGAGGATTTTGGGAGGGGGGGCGGGGGACATAGAGGAATTTAAAGACAGAGAGCGGAGTTCACTTCCCGGGGAAAACTAAAGACTTTCAGCCATGAGATGTTTGTTCCTTAGGATTGTTTATATCCCAACCACGATATTTTTCATAATCTTAACTAGTCCTTTTGGTGCCTAAACTTAACTTTCGTCGCTGCATAACGCTCACTTTTTCTTGCCTAAACATAACAGTAATCTCCGCTGAAATGACTGGCAGCTGGCGGTGCTCTGTAGCCGGCTCACAGTCACCTATTCTATACTCTCTCACCTATTTGGCTTAAACAGCTAGCGCAAAGCTCTGTAGCTGATGTCACGTGACCAGTTGGCGGTCTCCTAGTTTTCGTATAATATCATATGTTTTAGCGTGCATAACTTTTCGTACGATATCATTCGAACCCGTTCATGAGAATACGTTTCTAACTGTTTAATGTAAAACACTTTGATTTGCCTTGTTACAGAAATGTAAGATATGAACAACCTCACAGTCCAGGGGTTAGACATACAGCCTAATGGCTTGGTTGACTAATTTGCAATTGGTGTATTTTGACTGAAAAACTAAAAATAAACTATTTACAAAGAGGATCTTTATTTTAAAACACAATGTTCTAGTTTTTCAGTTGATGAACGTTAATAGAAAGAGACTATGACTCGAGAAATCGAGAAAATCACACCCCCATCCAGGGGTGGTGATATCATTAATAAACTCCTATGCAGGGAAGCGTTTTGGATACATAGACTCGGCACTTTAGAACCTCTAGGTTTAAATGAAGAATTTTATTTAACTTGCTTTCTCTATTGTCAAAGGATGTTAAAGTAAAGTATTTAAAATGAATATACTTTCATTCCCATAGTATTGTGAACATTTTATGTTTGTTATCTATCAACATTGTTTTTAATCACTTTTGACCTGTTTGTGGGCATTTGCCCTTTAATGACTGATTAATGAGTGTAACACCTGGGTTGAGATGGGTGTATCTTCAGG
This sequence comes from Sander lucioperca, assembly GCF_008315115.2. Taxonomy (NCBI): domain Eukaryota; kingdom Metazoa; phylum Chordata; class Actinopteri; order Perciformes; family Percidae; genus Sander; species Sander lucioperca. Next base: position 8,185,170 of record NC_050182.1, on the reverse strand, counting down.
TAGCCAACGCCCCTCTTACGCACAATCACACCTGTTGATGATTATTATTAAGGGCTTCTCTGCCCATTCTCTCCAAGGACTCTGATGAAGATGTAATCCTACATTGAAACGTTACTGTTATGCACCTTAAGAAATAAAACTATCAAGTAAGAAGACATCTGTGTTGCGCTGGCAATTTTTTGTTACATTAGACGACGAATCGAGTCGGGCAGCAAGACCCTCTTCTGAGACGCTCCCGGTATGGTACGGCACGTGGTGGAGGACGGAACAAAACCAGAACGCAGCGCAGATGTGCCTGGTGGAGAATCAGAGTAAGATGTATACAGCTTTGTTTGGGTATATGTGTACATATACACCATGTGATTTGGCATTGTTAGTACACTTCTACCTCAGCCTACTGCTCACAGAAACAAGCCATTTTGCATATTTTGCTGAAATAGACACCTGTGTGCAGTGGTGCCATGCCGACCATCTCATTCAACCATTTCTAAAACTGAGGAAATGGTCGTGCCATGAGTCAGAGGGTATCAGAGGTCATACGTGATGAACCAATCAGGTCTGCTCCTACAGGTACCTTGGCGTTCATTTAGACAACAACTTCAGCTGGAAGGCCGCATTGAAAGTGTTCTCATTTACAGCAGAGATTATACTTCTTACACACACTCAGGGTGAATCAAAGGGTTTATATTATACCAGGCTGTATTACAGAGCAGAGTCCGAAATGGGATGTCTGAAGGTATGGCCATTTCTAAAAACATCTCATTTAAAGCTTGCTTGTCAGGTGACTGCCATAAAGTTTGAGGAGAGGAATAGAAACCAGTCTATCCAGGCAATCACAGAGAATATGGTCTGATCTATCTTTGTTCTCCATGCCAAGAATGAGCTCTTATCCTCTGGAAGAAGATATAGGGTACCCCAATGTAAACTCCACCTTTGTTAAACTAGGCCTCACTGGGTCTGTTTTCTTTTTGTGCTTCTTCTACTGGAGTTTAAACATTGTTATTGGGAGATGCTGTTAACTTTTTCCATAGCCTCATGTATCCATGTGGCAGCAGATATAGGGTACCCCAATGTAAACTAGGCCTAATTGTGACCTACCTCAGTTAAAACGTTGTTGAGTGTTGTGTAATAGCTAGTTGTTATCACTGATTGTGAAAGATGTGAAATATATGTAAATTGTGGCTGTGATGATGTGGCTTCAGTATGGCCATATATCACTTTGTTGGGTGGCTTGTAGCTTGGAGGTAGAGAGGTCACCCCATAACCACAAAGTTGGCGGATCAATCTCCTGCTCCTCCGGCCACATGTCAAAGTGTCCCTGAGCAAGGCACTGAACCCTGAGTTTCTCCCTGGATGCTGTATGTATAGCTGTCCACTGCTCCTAATACCTAGGATGGCTTACATGCAGTAATAGTATTTCAGTAAGGAATACAATTTATAAGTTTATATTGGTAAGTGTATGAAAGCTCTATGATAGAATACTCTGTTGGTGAAATATGGTCAGTAGTTTACGGTAGCATTTTTATGTGACAAATTACGGACATGGCAGAAGACTTGTTGGAGCGTGTGAACACAGCATCCCTCTTTCATTCATTCATCCAGCTTATTACAGTCAGTTGTTTACCTGCAGCGTGGCTGTGTTTTAGCAGTAGAACAGGTGAGTTATTACCTGCAGCGTGGCTGTGTTTTAGCAGTAGAACAGGTGAGGTATTACCTGCAGCGTGGCTGTGTGTTAGCAGTAGAACAGGTGAGTTATTACCTGCAGCGTGGCTGTGTTTTAGCAGTAGAACAGGTGAGTTATTACCTGCAGCGTGGCTGTGTTTTAGCAGTAGAACAGGTGAGTTATTACCTGTTACATGCACATAATATTTCGATTTTTTGTTCTGTTTCCGAAAAGAGAATATTCCTCCAAGCTGTAGCCGTGTTTAACAGGATGTTTCCAGCGTGTTCCAGTGGTGGAGGACTTGTTGGTGTGTGTGAACACAGCGTCTCTCTTTCATTCCTTCAACCAGCTTCTAGAAGAGATTGCCTCATATCCAAAAACCTGTTGATATCTGAGTCTTTGATAATGTTTAAAAGTAGTTGTGTTTCTACTTCTTATCGGGTCCGTAGCCCTGCAAACTGTCAGCTGGTTGGTTTGTGTCCAGTAACCATAGCAACGCACAGAGCTGACCGTACGGTCACAAAACTGTCACAAACTGCAGTAAAAACCTACCCTGGAAATCCAGAGTTCTCACGAGAGTACAATTTGAATTTGCTCAGCGAGTCACTCTGGCATCGAGTAATGCTGCTAATTAACTATGCCCTTGTAGCCGAGCTGCACCAATCACATCGGTGTATCTGATATAGGCAGGCCAGAGGTGTATTGTTGTGATTGGTCATAGTGTTATCCAATTGCGTGCAGTGAGATTTGCAAATGCACGCTTGGTGCCGCCCATCGAGTTGGGCCATTTTCATTACTCGATGCCAGACCCTTAATCTTTCAGATGTGGGTCTGGATTTCCAGGCTAGTAAAAACCCAGACTGAGACGCAGATTCTAAATGTGCTGTAAACATGTTCAAAGAATGGTTGAAAAACCTGAATTATACCAGAATATCACATCTTAATCTGGAAAAAATGTCTCAGCACCAAAACTGGGGCACTACAATATGACAGACAGCAGTGTTTGTCAGATTAAAACAGACAGAATTTCAGACTGTGACGGCATTTAACTGCTACTGAAACCTACAAGTGGGTTAAGAAAAAGGTTTTCTTCTGAATATCCAACCAGAATATGCTGTCAACATGTATCACATTCAGAGTAATAGTGGAATATAAAGTGTATGTAAACATAGTGTAGCTGCTGAGTCACAACATCACAGCATGAATCTGATATTATCCTAACTTCTCTTCTGTATAAATGTGTACGTGTCTGAACCGGTGACCTGTAACCAGTGAACTGTTTATTCTAATATATCTGATTATTTGAGGAACAAAAAAAATTGTCTTTAGGGTAACGAAAGGCGAAAAAATTTCGGAAAAAGCAACAACTTTGTGAAAAAAAATCCAGAAGGCGACAGAAATGTTGAAATAAATTGTCTAAAAAAACCCTTGAAAGAGGCGACAAAATAAGCAACAAAAACATTTTAAAAAAGGATCTTAAATTTCAGAAAAAGCAACAAAAACGTCCAAAAAATGCAACAAAACTGTGGAAACAGCCTAGTTTTGATAATTGGGGGGGTTGTAACCGCCCCTCCCCCCTGTGAAGTTGAGACAGCTGCATTGAACGGGAACAAGCAGGACAAAGGTTGCAAAGAAACTCCTGCACACTGTCTTTACAAAAAAACAATGAATGTAGTAGTTTTGGTTGAAGAACATCTTTAGGCATGTATATCCTGACCTTTGACCTGCCTGTAACCAGTGAGTCAGGGGGAGACCGTCAGTGTAGCTGCTGACTCACAACAACACAGCAGTCTGATATTATCCTAACTTCTCTTCTGATGTGGGACCCTGTGTCCATTGGAATGGTCATGACATATTTTTGTCTCTAAACCAATAAATACTCTGTAATTGAATGATGTCAGCAATGCTGGTTACTGATTGGACCCTGATTATCCAATCACAATCATGTTATGACTTTGAGCACGTTCTGAGAGAGTGACAGACATCGGACAAGACAAGCATGGCGGAGTAAGAGTAAGTGCCCATTTTCAATCAAAAATATAAATTTATGTTCATGCTGGCCAAACAAATTTGCTGTCAGTATAATTTTAACTGTTACAAGTGATAATATTTGAAGTTATTTTGAAAATATATCATATAATTAATTTATAGGATTTTTTCAAAGTCCTAACGCTCACATGTTTAGTGTCAGTATATAAAGAAACAAAATATGGTGTCATAGTTTATTTATTCATGATTACAACATTTAAATATATATATTTTTTTGTACATAATGTTCTTGTAGAGCAGACCTGGGCATTGTACGGCCCACGGGCCACATCAGGCCTGTTGGGCAGCGAGAGGAAAAACCATGCCGCTGGGACAGCAAGGGTCTCTCACTTTGCCAGGCCTCCTCTACAGTCTGACAAAGAGATGGCCAAAAAGCCTCAAGGAAGCTGTGATGAAGTTGTAAGCTGTGATGGTAAGGTGGCACTGGTCAAACGGTATGACAACAGACCAGTTGTCATGGCCTCCAACTTCGTCGGTGTGGGCAGAATGAATGAAGTGCACAGGTGGGACAAAAAGAAGGCCCAATTTGTGATGGTGTCCCGTCCAGAGGTGTTTAAGCTGTACAATGAAGGAATGGGCAGCGTTGACCTGATTAATCAACTTGTCAGTCTGTACAGTACAGAAATTCGGTCAAAAAAGTGGACCCTGAGAATGATAACACATGCTTTTGACATGGCTGTGGTCAACAGTTGGTTGGAGTACAGGCTGGATGCCAAGAAGGCCAATATCCAGACCAAAGACATCCAGGATCTCATCCATTTCAAGATGAATGTGGCCCAGTGTCTGGTGAGAGTCCATAAAACAATGGCAGCAAAACATGCAAGACCCAGTATGTCTCCAGATTCACAGCGTGTCCCCCACAGACCAGCTCACAGACCAGTTCAGGATGTAAGGCCTCTATGTGAAGTTCAGTATGACATGGTTGACCACATGCCAAATTATGATGAAAAGAAAGAGGCTACCAGATGCAAGATGCTATACTGTACAGGAAAGACACGTCTCAAGACATATTTGTTCTCATTGGCCTTTGGTTGCTCTTAGAGGTTTTTAGCATTTTAATAACATATTGTACTGTATTTTCTTGCTTTTCTTGCTATTTTATTTTTATTTGTGTTATTTTATGACTCCTTCATTTTGCTTTGTTTTTAGTAGTTGTGCTGTGCACTTCAATTTGTACAGCACTTTGGTCAACTTTGGCTGTTTTAAACATGCTATATAAATAAACTCGACTTGACGTGACTTGACTTTGTGACAAGTGCAACATCCACTTCTGCTTTGTGCCACACCGAAACTAATTCAAGGCTGCTCATCGAAAATGAGTATACATGAAAACATCCACAAGCTGATGTCTTCTCAAGTTCAAGTTCCAGTTCCATTCCAAGTAAACGTGCTATCAGTTCATTAGCCTACTATAAAAAGTATGGTTATGTGTTTGAAGTTCCACGATAGTTTACTGAAGGAAAAACTGATTTTTTTTTCAGGTAATCTTATCTACAATCAGACATCTATTGTGTTCATGTGCATGTTCAGATTGCGTCATTTCTCTATCTTCTTGCAGGCTCTGGGTTTTCCTGGTGATGACCTCACTGCTGTTCCCTACCCATGCTGAGATACCCCTATCAAGTTCATGTGCATGTTCAGAACTGTACACAGACTCAAAACCATACAAACATCCAGTTCCAGATGTTTAGGTCATACCTGATTGATTACTATGTGGAAAAACTCAGCCTTATTTTCTTAAGTTTTTATGACATTTTACGCCCATCTCGTCGTGGCGTCCATTGGAATGGACATGAAAAAATACTATTAAAAACATGAGTTACCAAAAATGTGTTTTTTTCCACTTTGTTTTTATGTTGGAGAGGAGTCAGAATCAGTTAAAAAAGAAATGCGGGTCTGAAGGGGTTAAATGTGTACGTGTCTGAACCTTTGACCACCCTGTAACCAGTGAACTGTTTATTCTAATGTTGGTATTTGATCAGTGGGGGTGTAACGTCTGAACCTGTAGCTGAATGTTTACCGTATATGGAGATGATATTCAGCTGTTTGTTTCAGAGACAACCCCTCTCTGTTGGAGGATATAAGACTGAGAAATTATTTCATTTCTCTGTCTGAACATTCTTCAGATTTGCATCGTGTCAGAGTTCTGCTCTTCTTCATCTTCTTCATCTTCAGACTTTGTGCAGTTTAGATTTGACATTTCTACATTTTTGGACCTTCGTACCTGAAACTTTCTCCACCAACTCTGCGGTAAGACGAACTCTGACTCTTCCAACTTTTAGTATTTCATCAACTTCTTCAACATTTTTTTTACGATTGTTTTGTTGTTTTTTTCCCAAAATTTTTGTCACTTATTTAACATTTTGGTGGCATTTTTAAATTCTTTTTCAATTTTTGTTGTTGGTTTTTGGACAATTTTTAAAACGTTTTTAACCTTTTCCCCAACATGTCACTTTGTTTATTTATTTTTTGGGGCACTTTTTTGTTGACAATTTCTGTTACAAACATAAAAAAATAGAATTTATACTCATGTTTTTCTTTTCAACATTTTAGGCACTTTTTTCCGACTTTTTTGTTGTTGTTTTTTGTTTTATGGAGAACAAAAAAAAAACTTGTCGTTAGGGTTACAAAAGGCTAAAAAATGTCGGAAAAAGCAACAACAACTTCGAAAAAAAAACTCCAGAAGGCGACAGAAACGTTGAAATAAATTGTCCAAAAAAAACCTGAAATAAGCAACAAAAACATTTTAGAAAAAGATAAAAATATCAGAAAAAGCGACAAAAACTTCGGAAAAAGCCTAGTTCTGATAGTTGGGGGTTTGTAACCCCCCCCCCCCATGAAGTTGAGACAGCTGCATTGAAGGGGAACAAGCAGGACAAAGGTTGCAAAAAAATTCACACACGCTGTCTAACTTACAAAAAAAAAATGAATGTAATACTTTTGGTTGTAGAACATCTTCAGGCTTTTATAGTTACGCAGTGTTTCTTTGCAAACTAAAGTCTCTACCAGCTTTTATATGATAATATAAAGAGATGTTAGATATGTCAGAGTAAAGTCTCTAACAGCTTTTATATGATAATATAAAGAGATGTTAGATATGTCAGAGTAAAGTCTCTAACAGCTTTTATATGATAATATAAAGAGATGTTAGATATGTCAGAGTAAAGTCTCTAACAGCTTTTCTAACTCTGTATTCTCCAGATCAACATGAAGATCTCTATCTTTGCTGATGTTCTGCTGATCTCTGCTGCTCTGATCTCTGTGGACGGACAAAGTTGGACTCAGTTTTTAAATAAGCATATCAAAGATTGGATGACTGCTGGCCAATGTTCCACGGTGATAGCAGCCAGAAGAATCGTGCAACCACCCACACAAGTGAACCCAAGAATCAGCTGCAAGACTTTCAATACCTTCATCAGCACAGATGATGTGAACGCCGTCCGAGCCATCTGTGGTAGAGGAGGAATGCCACATGGCAACAACGGTATGAGAATTAGCACAGCTAGTTTCCCAGTTGTTGACTGTAACCTGGTGTTTCAGAATCCACCTGCCGTTCCCCCCCACTGTCAGTACAAAGGTGTAGCTCGTAACAACAGAAGAATTATAGTCAGATGTGAGAACGGAGAACCTGTTCACTTTCATGGAAGTCAGTAATCTGTTACTACCTGATGAACCAGAGTAATCTGTTACTACCTGATGAATCAGAGTAATCTGTTACTACCTGATGAATCAGAGTAATCTGTTACTACCTGATGAACCAGAGTAATCTGTTACTACCTGATGTATCAGAGTAATCTGTTACTACCTGATGAACCAGAATAATACATTACTACCTGATGTATCAGAGTAATCTGTTACTACCTGATGAACCAGAATAATACATTACTACCTGATGAATCAGAGTAATCTGTTACTACCTGATGAATCAGAGTAATCTGTTACTACCTGATGAATCAGAGTAATCTATTACTACCTGATCAATAAATCCTGTTGAATAAAACAGTTCAACTCTTAACAACGTGTGGTCTCGTGTTTATTATTATTATTATTATTATTATTATTATTATTATTATTATTATTATGAGGAGCTATCAGCTGATTCATGACTCAGCACTTTCTCACATTAAAGCAGCTCAACGTGTTTTACAGTCTGACAGTCTCAGCTAAACACTAACGAGACATACAGCAGATTAATATGATCATATGAATAGAATAAAAACTATAAAATAGAATAAAAGCAGAACATTTCCATCAGAATATGTTAGAAACACTGAGGAGCTGAACTGGTTGGAGGCTGAAATGTGTGAGGAGAAGGTGAAGAGGTGAGGAAAGGGTTAAATAAGATGGAGCTACATTAGGTCATCCTGCAGAGATTAATGTTACTGGAGACTAACAGCAGCTAATGTGGTGACAAAAGTTAGGATTTACATTCTACTGTCTTGTTAATATTAATACTGCTCGCTAGGGGTGTAGCAAAAAAATCTATTCATATTTTATTTATTTTTTCTGTTTTGTAATGGCGTGTATACCATAGCTGCCAACACTCCCGTGTTACCTGGGTTTCTCCCGTCTTTTAGCCCTATCTCCTGTATATTACTTATATTCAGTCTAAATTAGTATCTTTTGACTAAATACTTAAGTTTTAATGGAAACAAAAACAGGTAATATGACTGAAATCAGAGTAATGTACTAATAGTTGTGATAAAATGTACAGAAAATACATGAATGAATAAATAAAATGAGACATTTTGTGGTGTTACTTAAATACTGTGAATATTGCACAGAGTTTGGTTGGTGACTGATAAATCGTCCCTCTGAGATTTAGTGAAGTACAAGTAGAAGGTAGCAGAACATGGAAATACTCAAGTAAAGTACAAGTACCTTAAATGTGAGTAATTGTACTAAGTTAATTTCCACCTCCGGTTTTTGGGAAATCTTTCACATCAAATCTAATCTTATCAAAACCAACAGAGTTTGGTTGGTCACCAACCAAACTCTGTACAATATTCTGCTGATTTAAAGAAAGAATAAACATCTTTACCCAGCTGTCAGATGAATGTAGTGGAGTAAAAAGTACAATATTTTCTTTTGAGTACAAGTATCTCAAATTTAAGTAAATGTACTTAGTTAATTTCCACTTCCTTCAAACTATGAAGCCGTTCATTTAAAGAAAAAACAAGTTGTTTATTTACAATATTTTTATTTATTTATTACTGAAGGGGGCATGTGGCCCTTAGAGGGTCCACAGAGTCCCTTAGAGGGTCCTCAGAGTCACTACACGGGGTCCGGGGCCCTTAGAGGGTCCTCAGAGTCACTGCAGGGGGTCCGGGGCCCTTAGAGGGTCACTGCAGGATGTTGAAGACCCCTGGTTTAGACCACATGTGTTAAACTCCAGTTTGATGTTCAGGCTGTGAAACAGGTTGCTTGGAGTCAGCTGGGACTTTGAACAATGTTATTTTAGTTTTGCTTGATTTGCTAAACTGTCTGATGACAAAGAACTTGTTTAGGGCTTTATGTCGACCAAACTCTAGGTGAGAAGACTATACGAGACATGAAGTAATACAGTCAAAGATATTTGACTTTTTTGTGAATAAAATCCTGTTAATAAACTCTCCATGTCTGTCTCTGGATGTGATTCTCAGTTCCCAGTGTTGGCCCTCAGTGACAGTGAGTTTGACCCCCCTGGTTTAGACATTATAGTGTTATATCTACCGTATGTATGCATGGACTGCTGTCAGCCAGTAACTCCAAACGTATACAGGCGGGGATCAAGACCTGAAAACTGTGAAGGCGGGTTTGCATTTACACCCCAGATTTGGGGATAATAACATGTAAGAGACTTGTCTCGTGTCTTGTGTTTTCTCTCTTAATGAAGAGAGATAAATGTGTATCTGTGAGGATGAGTTGAGGATTGTTCCACCAGATGGAGCCCTGACTCTCTTCACAGTTTATATTCTGTCAGAAACAAGAACAGACTGAACACAAGTGGAGCAGAAACTAAAATAATCTCTTCATCTTCAGCTCTGATCTCTAAATGGTTGATGTTTATGATGTTTTTAATGTCTCCTGCTTGTTCATGGTTGTGTGTTACCAGTTCTCTGTGTCCTCTCTGTTTAGTTTTAGTTCTATCCTTGTTCATGGTTGTGTGTTACCAGTTCTCTGTGTCCTCTCTGTTTAGTTGTAGTTCTATCCTTGTTCATGGTTGTGTGTTACCAGTTCTCTGTGTCCTCTCTGTTTAGTTGTAGTTCTATCCTTGTGGATGTTTCATGCTTCAGTTTCCTCTTTTACTTTGTAGTGTCTGTTGTTCTTGTGTCATGTCTTGTTCTACTTCCTGTCTTGTGTGTTTTCCCTCCTCTGTGATTGGCTGCTGTGTCCTGATGTGTCTCACCTGTTCATCAGCCCTCATGTCACCTGTCCCTCATTACCTCGTCTATTTAGTTTCTGTCCATCCTGTGTCTGGTGTCAGATCTTTGTCTGTTCTCCCTACGTCTCTCTGCTCCTTGTGTTCTGATTCCCTAGTCTTCAGATTTCTGTTGGTGGTTGTTGAACTCCTTTAGCTTCCTGCCTCAGGACTCCCGTTGTTATAACCGTCTTCTTTAATAAATCTTCTAAATCTTCCACTAAATCCTCCTTTCTGCATGTTTTGGGTCCAAGCCTGCGTCCCTAGACGTGACAGTGCTCTGCTCTGAAGCCGGGCTAATAGACAGAAAGACCTTCAGTTTGTCATTAATCAGAGATTGTAGGACCTGGGACAGACATGGCAGTTTGGACATTGGTCTAAAGTTGTTGAAATTGTTTTTATCACCTCCCGTTTGTAAGGATACAACACGCGCTGTTTTCCAAATGCTGGGAACTATACCAGAGGAAATTGAAAATATGACTTTTTTGCTCTGAGAGAAAATGTCCTGAGAGCTTAAATAAGACAAAGGGTCCAAATTGTCTCCAGTACATTTCCTGGGATGGATGGTAAGCAGAGCATCTGTAACTACACTAGCAGAGACAGGATGGAGGGTGAATGTCTGGCTGTGAGGAACAGTGAATTCATTGTCATCAGTTGGAAGGTTTCTAATTCCCCATTCTTTAAAAGGTGACCAGCAGCTTCATGGAGTTGGTACAGTGTGGAGACTCTGCCTTCTAGTTTCATGATTCTTTCAGCGAACCGTGCACAGTCAACACAACCGGACGGGGAAGAGAGGGAGCCATGGGTTGTACGTTAACTGTGGTGTCTGGGGAGCAGCGAGAGGAAGAGAGGAGGCCAGCACAAAGGTCCAGAGATGCCCAACAAGGTAAGGACAAGAAGAGGGCAAATGCAGCCATCAGGGAAGCCCCTGGCCCTAAGGCCTGGATATATTAGCTGCAGCCATCTTACCTACCCGTAGTTAAAAGCCAGTATATCTGGGCCTTCACACGCAGGGTCTCCGATTACAGAGCCAGCAGCGTTTATCAGGTTGTAGCCCGGTGGCCTCTCAGGAAAGACACAAAGCAGGAAAACTTACCGGCCAGGCCCAACAAGTGGGCCGGATGAGGAGATACAGCTTCAGACTGTTGTTGTCTGCAGCGTTGCACTGAGGTCTTCCAATCAGATGGTCCTGGATGGTCCCAGATCCAGGTTTAAAACTAAAGGTGGCCGAGCCTTTTCACCTGCTGCTCCAAACCTCTGGAATAGTTTACATATTCATATAAGAACTGCTCGGACCGCTAATAAGTTCTAGTCCTTGCTTCAGACAGAGGACTATTCCTTTTTCAGTTCAAGTTGAGCTTTGACACCTTGAGCTTTTTCTACTGTTGGTTATATTGTATTGTGTATTGTTTGTGTATATTATTAATTTTGGTTTTTTTAGCTTGTTAAGCACTTTGGTCAACTATGGTTGGTTTTAAACGTGCTAAATTAATTCATTAAACAACTAATAGATGAAGAAAGCAGAATTTGGACTGAGCAAGACCAGCGAGCCATCATGACATCAGTGTCATCATGTAGTTCCTCTGATGAAGTCAATGATTTCTCACACAAATTAACACGCAATCAGCAGCAGTAGTTTGGTCTTGTGAATAATTAGTTTGAGACTTGATTAAGAAAAGTTATAATGTGCTACACAATAACATTATCACATTATATTCTAAGTGTAATGAAAAATCCATAAAGAGAAAAAAGATATGAGAGAGTGAACACGCAAATTATGTTGCTTATGTTTAAAAAATAAATTCTGAATAATAATTTAATTTACTTGTTGTTCGTAGTTCCATCCATCCAGCTGCTTTTGGTATTTCTTCAGGATGTCAGCTGACCTATCTGCAAAAACCAAATGATAATGAAATAAATAGATATTTTAAACTAATACAATACTAATATATTATCACTAAAGACATTGTTAAAACTAAAACTAAAAGTATGGAGTAGTGAATGAGTAAAAACATACATATACAACGTTATATAAGTTCTTATTGTCTCTTGTTGTGAACATGCTGAACCTGACCCCATCTGAAAGCAGCACTACCATCATCAATGTTGGCATTGTGAGATCATAAATGATGTGACATCATCAGTGACATCACAGAACATTATCTTGAGAGTTTCTAACTAGGACCTGTTACTCCCATCAGGTTGTTTTTTAACAATGCCACGCAGACGCAGACACGCTGCTCGCCCCGTTGGTAGACGTAGGAGGACTCGCAGGTCCTCCCATGTCCACAGACGGAGGAGAGTTGTCAGACGCAGACGCTAGGCAACGCTAATAAACATGTAGTCTTAGGGCCCATCAAGTGTAATGATCTCATTCTTTTTTAAAGGTGTGTGGGTTCAATTATCAACACATGAGTCATCACAGGAAGTGGTGACATTGATAGTGGGAAATAATGTCCTATGCATATTCTTTCATGTCTTATATGATAGTAGTTGTTATTCTGGATTCATGGTAATGGGCTGTATGTGCAAGTGAAGACTAGTGAGAAAGGATGACAGCTGGACATTTGTGTATGAGATGCCAATTGTTACGTGTGTGTGTGTGTGTGTGTGTGTGTGTGTGTGTGTGTGTGTGTGTTTCTCTGCTGTCTTGTGTCCTGACCCAGGTACCACCCTCTCCATCTGATTGCGATCAGGTGGATTGATGTAAAGCTGCAGGGATGAAGGCAGACGGGCGGTGGGCCATATAGCCGAGCAGAGTTGTGTTGCTGTCGGTCGTGAATCAGAGCTGGGGGGTGCTCTGGGTCGGGTCATTTACGGTTAAATAGTGTTGCTGGCTGGATTGGTATTTTGTTTAGTTTTACTTCCTTTCTTTCAGGGTGGTAGTTTTGTGTTAACATTGGATTTATTTACGTAATAATAAATAGTTTAATCGTACAATTATTTGTTTCCTTTCCTCCTTTAAACACCCGGCTTATTAATAATTGTTGCTCCCCTTTTCCCCTGGACACTACAACGGGGGACGTAACACCAATACTGCCTCAAATTGATCAGTTGACCTCTGACCTCAGACTACAGTAGATAGATGAGATGGACACCACCCTGCTGTGGTAGAAACAGGCTGTGGCAGCGTAACGTCTTCACTATATGAGAACAACGTTGGTATGTTCAAGAGATGTCATGAATATCTGTTTGTTCTGTATTCTAGAGAGAGAGAGAGAGAGAGAGAGAGAGAGACAGAGAGACAGAGAGAGAGAGAGAGAGAGAGAGACAGAGAGAGAGACAGAGAGAGAGACAGAGAGACAGAGAGAGAGAGAGAGAGAGAGACAGAGAGAGAGAGAGAGAGAGAGACAGAGAGAGAGAGAGAGAGAGAGACAGAGAGAGAGACAGAGACAGAGAGAGAGACAGAGAGAGAGACAGAGAGAGAGAGAGAGAGAGAGAGAGAGACAGAGAGAGAGAGAGACAGAGAGAGAGAGAGAGAGAGAGAGAGAGACAGAGAGAGAGAGACAGAGAGAGAGAGAGAGAGAGACAGAGAGAGAGAGACAGAGAGAGAGAGAGAGACAGAGAGAGAGAGACAGAGAGAGAGAGAGAGAGACAGAGAGAGAGAGAGAGAGACAGAGACAGAGAGAGAGAGAGAGAGAGAGAGAGACAGAGAGACAGAGAGAGAGAGAGACAGAGACAGAGAGAGACAGAGAGAGAGAGAGAGAGACAGAGACAGAGAGAGAGAGAGAGAGAGAGAGAGAGAGAGACAGAGATTGATTTTTACAAAACCTTTATTTTCAGAAAAACGTTTTCTTTTCTACCAGAACATCATACTTGTTTTTAAATGCACAAAAAAATAAATAAAACCACATTTAAAAATAACAATCTCATAAAAACACAGAATGAAAGATGAGCTCCTCGTCCTTCACAGAGCACAGAGCCGTGGAGAAACACCACTGGTCTAAAAACTGCTGCATGTCCTTCATCAGAGAGAGGAACCTGAAGTCCACTCTCACTCTGGCCTTCACCAGAGACACATACAGCTTCGTCAGCTCTAGTCCACTCACACTTTTAATCTGGTTTTTCCTACTTTTATAAATTGACATTTTTGCCTGACCCACAATAAAATTCAACATTTTCCACTTATTTGCATTTTTCTTTCTGTAGCCAGCACCAAAAATAAAAGCAGTCTCACTAAAAACCTCTCCACAATCTAAAAACACAGTTTTTAAAATGTTAAAAAGAGGTTTCAGCCTGTAACAGTCCAGATAGCAGTGACTAATGGTCTCAGGGTGGAGACAGAATGGACACGTGGAGGACACGGTGGGATTAATCTTAGACAGAAACACATTCACAGCCAGAGCCCCGTGGAGGATCCTCCACTGCAGGTCTCCTGACCTCTTGTTTAGGGGAGGCTTGTACAAGACTCTCCACACTGGTTTCCTGTCTTTCAACAGTCTGTCCTTCCACACCATGTCCTTCCTCACACTCAGCTTCTTGTTGTGGGTGGCCAGAACACAGTTCCTATACAGACCTTTCCCAGTCTGCATATGGAAATCAGCCACAGGTGGCGTATGATGTGCTAGTGAGTCAGTGTTGTTAATTAAAAAACCAATGTCTGGAAAAGGGTCTCCAGAAACGGGCATTTCTGTCCCATTAAAATAGTCCCGCAGCATCTCTGTCTCTCCTTTGTCCAGTCTGTTAATCCACTCGTTCAGAATAGTTCTGGTGTGGCGAGCCGACCTCAGACCCAGCAGAGAGGCCACTGCCTCGGTGTTCAGGAAGCCAGGACCTGCAGCCTCCACGATCCCCTTCAACGTAGTCACTCCAGCCCTCATCAGCCTCTCCGTGAGTCCAGGTCTGCTGCCATCCTTGAGATCCAGCCGGGCCCCCCACACCAGAGGCTCCTCCAGGAGCCAGAACAGAGATACTGCAGGTTCTAGTCTGGTCCATTTAAAACGTGTCCATGCTTTAAAAAGTCCTTGGTAAAAAGAAGGCAAGTCACACAAAGAAATAAAACCACAGTCCACTAAAAACAAAGAAGCATCAAGACCCAGACCTGCAACCCCCCTTAAAATGGTGCTGGCTACTGGCCTCCAGACGACATCATCAGTTCCATATAAAAACCTCTGTATAAACTGTAATCTAAAAGCATCAGTCCGGCTCTCCAAGTCCACTAAACCCTGCCCTCCCTCCTCTTTTGGCAGATATAAAACACATTTGGGAACCCAGTGCATCATGTCCCAAAAAAACTTTAAAATAATCGACTGTATGGTTTTTAACAGACCAGCAGGGGGCTCCATACATTTTAACTTGTGCTAGAGGCTGGATGCTACCAAGTTGTTAATGATGAGCACCCTGCCTCTGTAGGACATATGGGGAAGCAACCACCTCCATTTTCCCAACTTCCCCTCCACCTTCTCAATCACTCCTTCCCAGTTCCTATCCGTGGATCTCTGGTCCCCCAGATAAACCCCCAGGTACTTTAAACCCCCCCTCTTCCAGGTCAACCCACCAGGAAGCTGAGGGAGGCCTCCAGCCCAGCTCCCCACTGCCAGGGCCTCACTTTTGGCCCAGTTGACTTTGGCAGCAGAAATTTCCTTAAAAGTCTGAACAATGCTTCCTAAACAATCTACATCTTGTTGGTTTTTAATAAAAACTATGATGTCGTCTGCGTAGGCCGATACAGTAAAATGTGTATTAAAACCAGGTAAAAACAGGCCATTGATGCCAGAGCGGACATTATGCAGCATGGGTTCAATGGATAAGGCGTATAACATCCCTGACATCGAGCAGCCTTGTCTTATCCCCCTGGTTACTGTGAAGGGTTTACACAACCCACCATTAATCTTCAGCACACTCTCAATGTTCTCATACATTACCTTTATCTTGGCGATGAAACCAGGGCTGAGGCCGAACCTCTCCAGAACTTTCCACAGGTAACGGTGCTCAACCCGGTCAAACGCCTTTTCCTGGTCCAAAGAAACCAGACCAGTGTCTACACCCAATGAACCAGAGACTGCCAAAATATCCCGAATCAACGACACATTGTCAATAATAGACCTGCCGGGCACACAGTAGGTTTGGGCCTTGTGGATGACCCGGTCCAACACCAGCTTCAGCCTGGATGCCAGGACTTTGGACAGCATCTTGTAATCTGCACACAGCAGAGAGACTGGCCTCCAGTTCTTAATGTCCTGCAAGTCCCCTTTTTTAGGGAGGAGAGTCAGCACTGCCCTTCTGCAACTCTGCGGTAACGAGCAGCCATCAAAACTTTCCATAAAAACATCTAAAATGTCTGTTTTCATTATGTCCCAGAAAGTTTTGTAAAACTCTGGAGGGAGACCATCAATCCCAGGGGCCTTTCCCCCCTGCATGCCTTGTAGAGCTCTAAAAACCTCTTCCTCCGTCAGGGGCCCCTCTAGCTCCTCATTGTCGTCCCCAGAAACCGTGGGCAGGTCTCTGCAGAACCTGGTGAAAGACTCGTTGTCCTCTGTGTACTCTGTGCTGTAGAGATCAGAGTAGAAGTCCACGGCTCTCTCTCGGATCTGGGAAGCTGTCGTTAAAAGCTGTCCTCCTGCTGATCTCAGAGCATGAATCATCCTGCTCTGCCCATTCTTCTTCTCCAAACTAAAAAAGAACTTAGTTGGAGAGTCCATTAAAACAGCAGTCTGAAAACGGGACCGGATCAATGCCCCCTGTGCTCTCATGCCCAGCAGGTCTGCCAAGACGGCTTTTTTAGACTTGAGGTCTTCAAAACAGCCTCGATTTCCTGTGGAGTCTGCAGAACTCTGCAGGTCCACTATAGTTATCTCCAGATCGTTCATAGACTTGGCAATGTCTCGAGAAACATTGAGAGTGTACTGCTGACAAAGCTGCCTGATTTCAACCTTACCAATGTCCCACCACTGCCTCAGTGAACTAAAATCTCTCCTTCTGTCTCTAAAAACTTTCCAAAAAAAAATAAAAACATCCCTAAAATGTGCATCTAAAAGCAAAGCCGTGTTAAAATGCCAATACGCAGATCTGGGTTTTATATTGGCGATGTAAACATCACAATACACACATGAATGATCAGAAAAACCGACAGGCAATATAGTACACCCTTTAAAAACATTAAAATGGTGCTTAAAACAATAAAACCTGTCTAGCCTAGCCATAGTTAACCGGTTGTCTCTGCTGTGGACCCATGTGTACTGTCTCTGCTGTGGACCCATGTGTACTGTCTCTGCTGTGCATGGCGGTCTCTCCATACATCTGAGAGACTATGTGTCTCCATCAGCCGCTGCATGGCTCTTTTAGAAGCAGCATGTGGTTCATTATGATTCCGATCCAAATCATCATCATGTGTACAGTTAAAATCTCCTCCCAAAAATAAAAACTCCTCTGGTTCACACTCACTTAAAACCGTACTGAGCTCATCTAAAAAAAGAACTCTATCAGGTCCTGAGTTTGGAGCGTATACATTTATAAAAACCAGATTAAAAACTTCATACTGGGCTCTGACTACTAAGAGTCGGCCCTTTATTCTTTCGTCTACAGTATGAGACTTTGGTAGAAAGTTTCTTGCAAATAGGACTGCCACTCCTCCGCTGATGCTGCTAAGATGACTTAAAACCACCTCCCCATCCCATTCCCTCCTCCAGTCGCTCTCATTTAAAGTCTCACTGTGCGTTTCTTGCAACATTGCAATATCAACTCCTTTAAGTTTTAAAAACTCAAAAAGGCAAGCCCTCTTCTTCACATCTCTGCCACCATTTATATTAAGAGTGGAGATTTTAAAATTATTCATCATGTCAGATGTGAGGAAAGACACACAAAAAAACGACACAAAAATTAAGACCAACAACAAACGGACGGTCTTACATTCTCTCACTTTCTCCATCATTTAAAAGCTCTAGTTTGATCCTCAGAACCAGTTTCTTTAAACGGAAAAACTCCGGTAGAGTGAAGCCTCCCTCACCTCTCAGATTCATCTGAGATCGTATTGAGATCAGTAAAACACTTTTGCTCTCAAAATAGTCTTCAAGGTTTATGTTTTTACTATTTTTAGTTTTCTGGAGGAACTGTCTTATTTGTTGTACCTGGTACAGTTCTCCTTGTACTGACCCCACAGAGACCTGGGAGTCAGTCAGAGGCTGACTGAGTGCAGTACAGTCCTCTTCTTCCTCATCTTCCTCAATATCTAACTCCTCCACCTCTCCCTCCTCCACCTCTCCCTCCTCCACCTCCCCTTCTTCCTCCTCTCTCACTGCCATTTTTTTGGCCTGAGAGCCCCTATTCCTGAGGTCCTCTTTTTTTTTCCTTTTCCTTGCAGACAAATTTAGAACTTTGTCATTTTCATCCAAAACAACCTCCTCCCTCCTCTCTGCGTCAGCTGCTGCGACTGCAGGGACAGGTAGCTCAGCCTCAGCTGATTCCTCCATCTCACCTGTCTGCTCCCTACACACATCCTCACCCAATTTTTTTTCTTTTTCCATTTCTTCACCCACACCACTTTTCACTGCCTCACACACACTTCCCTCACCCTCCCCTCCCACTTCATTCACACAAACACCCAGTGTATTTACATTACTCACCCCGTGTGTCTGGTCGGGCACGGCATCATCACGCCGCTGTGCAGCGCGCGGAGTGGTCATCGGCCGCTCGGACGCGGCCGCCGGCCCCGGCTCACCCGGTTCCCCCGGGGGAGCGGGGGCTCCCGGACCGGGAGGATTCGGATCACCTCGTCTCGGGCAGGCCCTCACCGTGTGTCCCACCTCTCCACAACCGAAACATTTCATCTCTGATGACGTTGCAAAAATCACGTATTCATAATCATCTACTTTAACATGGAACCGGAGGTTTAACTCCTCGTTCCGATGGTTCAGTATCATATATAGCTGTCTGCGGTGAGACACGACGTGCTTCAGCAACGGAGATTTACATCCAGACAGGATCTTTTTAACGGGGGAGACTATCTTCCCGTGTCTGGACAACTCTCTGCTGAGGAAGCCATCAGAGATGAACGGTGGGACGTTGGACAGGACTACCTTGGTGGCCGGTTGTGTCAGTGGTAGCACCTGAACAAACATTTCTCTCACGGTGATGCCTGCCTCGATGACTTGGTTCACCTTGTCCTCTCGGTCCAGGAAGATGACCACGGCGCCGTTCATCCGAGCGGCCGACATAATACTACCGTGCCCGACCTTTTCCCCCACAGCTAAACTAATGTCCTCCACGCTGCACGGGAAACTAGGACAGATCTTAATGCCATGTTTCCTGGTGAGCGTGGAGAACCCCTCTCCATTCACCATGGCGGCTGCACACGCCGACCGGCGAGACGCCGGCAGGAGACAAATCCACCCAAATAAACCAAACTAACCACCAAAAAGTACTATAAATTAAATATAAAGTGACCTATACCATTAAACTAACCAAAACTAAATGAAATTATCAAAAACAACAAAAAGAAAAGTAAGAAAAACTACAAATACAGCAGCTCACTCACACACGCTCACACACTCAGCTCCGACTCAGAGAGAGAGAGAGACAGAGAGAGACAGAGACAGAGAGAGAGAGAGAGAGAGAGAGACAGAGAGAGAGAGAGAGAGAGAGAGAGAGAGAGAGAGAGAGACAGAGAGAGAGAGAGAGAGAGAGAGAGAGAGAGAGAGAGAGAGAGAGAGACAGAGAGAGACAGAGACAGAGAGAGAGACAGAGAGAGAGAGAGACAGAGAGACAGAGAGAGAGAGAGAGAGAGACAGAGAGAGAGACAGAGAGAGAGAGAGAGAGAGAGAGAGAGAGAGAGAGAGAGACAGCAGAGAAGAGAGAGAAGAGAGACAGAGCGAGTAGAGACAGAGAGGATGAGAGAGAGAAGACGTATATGGAGGGATATTAGATAGAGATTACATATAGAGAGACAGAGATACATAGAGAGATGAGATATATATCCGGAGAACAGGAGAGAGAGCTAAATTATCTCTCTATTCAAACACTATAGTAATTCCTCGATATATTAGTTCTCTATATCGCATGCTTACCTACGCTTCATCGTCTCTCCCTATCACCTCTCTCATCTACTCACCCTCTCTTCACCTCCTACTACTTATCTATACTCTACCTAATAATATTATATGCTGCTACATCTTTTAATAACTTTCTTATCTCTCATACCTAGATCTATTATAGCGCTATATAATATCTCTACTAAGTCCCCTCTTCTCTCCTACTGACTAGCTTCGTCTATCTACTATATCTCGCCCGCTCTTCATATCTCGATCTCCACAGACCCCTAACCTATCTATCTGCGCTATAGTAATACTATATTATATCGCTAGATATAACCTACTCATATCTACTTCATATCCGCGCGCCATCTTATCTATCAGCCGTATTCTAGCGCTCACATACCATATGCTATCTCTCATCGTACTTCTCTCTCGTCCCTACTTTGATACTCTCTACCAACACCCAGCTACAGCTCGCAATGCTCGAGACCCAGTTATGGCTTCTCTTCATCTCTCTCTTCGCTACTCGTATCGCCATCGCCCTCATCGCTTCCTCTTCGATCTCTCTCCCTCTCCCCCTCTCTGCTCTCTCCACCTCTCGTGCTATCTCTCGTCTCCCCGCTATCGCTCTGCTTCTCTCTCTCTCTCTCCCCCGCTCTCATATCAGCTCTCTTCCCATCTCCGCCTGCTCGTTAACTGTACGTCTCCCCCCCTGCACGCCTGCCTCCATCGTCCCTCCTCTGCCCTATCTCTCTCGCTTCCTCATCTTCTCTCGCTCTCGTCTCCCTTCTCCTCTACAGAGATTGATTTTGATTTTTACAAAACCTTTATTTTCAGAAAAACGTTTTCTTTTCTACCAGAACATCATACTTGTTTTTAAATGCACAAAAAAATAATAAAACCACATTTAAAAATAACATCTCATAAAACACAGAATGAAAGATGAGCTCCTCGTCCTTCACAGAGCACAGAGCCGTGGAGAAACACCACTGGTCTAAAAACTGCTGCATGTCCTTCATCAGAGAGAGGAACCTGAAGTCCACTCTCACTCTGGCCTTCACCAGAGACACATACAGCTTCGTCAGCTCTAGTCCACTCACACTTTTAATCTGGTTTTTCCTACTTTTATAAATTGACATTTTTGCCTGACCCACAATAAAATTCAACATTTTCCACTTATTTGCATTTTTCTTTCTGTAGCCAGCACCAAAATAAAAGCAGTCTCACTAAAAACCTCTCCACAATCTAAAAACACAGTTTTTTAAAATGTTAAAAGAGGTTTCAGCCTGTAACAGTCCAGATAGCAGTGACTAATGGTCTCAGGGTGGAGACAGAATGGACACGTGGAGGACACGGTGGGATTAATCTTAGACAGAAACACATTCACAGCCAGAGCCCCGTGGAGGATCCTCCACTGCAGGTCTCCTGACCTCTTGTTTAGGGGAGGCTTGTACAAGACTCTCCACACTGGTTTCCTGTCTTTCAACAGTCTGTCCTTCCACACCATGTCCTTCCTCTCACTCAGCTTCTTGTTGTGGGTGGCCAGAACACAGTTCCTATACAGACCTTTCCCAGTCTGCATATGGAAATCAGCCACACGTGGCGTATGATGTGCTAGTGAGTCAGTGTTGTTAATTAAAAACCATGTCTGGAAAAGGGTCTCCAGAAACGGGCATTTCTGTCCCATTAAATAGTCCCGCAGCATCTCTGTCTCTCCTTTGTCCAGTCTGTTAATCCACTCGTTCAGAATAGTTCTGGTGTGGCGAGCCGACCTCAGACCCAGCAGAGAGGCCACTGCCTCGGTGTTCAGGAAGCCAGGACCTGCAGCCTCCACGATCCCCTTCAACGTAGTCACTCCAGCCCTCATCAGCCCTCTCCGTGAGTCCAGGTCTGCTGCCATCCTTGAGATCCAGCCGGGCCCCCCCACACCAGAGGCTCCTCCAGGAGCCAGAACAGAGATGCTGCAGGTTCTAGTCTGGTCCATTTAAACGTGTCCATGCTTTAAAAAGTCCTTGGTAAAAAGAGGCAAGTCACACAAAGAAATAAAACCACAGTCCACTAAAAACAAAGAAGCATCAAGACCCAGACCTGCAACCCCCCCTTAAAATGGTGCTGGCTACTGGCCTCCAGACGACATCATCAGTTCCATATAAAAACCTCTGTATAAACTGTAATCTAAAAGCATCAGTCCGGCTCTCCAAGTCCACCAAACCCTGCCCCCCCCTCCTCTTTTGGCAGATATAAAATACATTTGGGAACCCAGTGCATCATGTCCCAAAAAAACTTTAAAATAATCGACTGTATGGTTTTTTAACAGACCAGCAGGGGGCTCCATACATTTTAACTTGTGCCAGAGGCTGGATGCTACCAAGTTGTTAATGATGAGCACCCTGCCTCTGTAGGACATATGGGGAAGCAACCACCTCCATTTTCCCCAACTTCCCCTCCACCTTCTCAATCACTCCTTCCCAGTTCCTATCCGTGGATCTCTGGTCCCCCAGATAAACCCCCAGGTACTTTAAACCCCCCCTCTTCCAGGTCAACCCACCAGGAAGCTGAGGGAGGCCTCCAGCCCCAGCTCCCCACTGCCAGGGCCTCACTTTTGGCCCAGTTGACTTTGGCAGCAGAAATTTCCTTAAAAGTCTGAACAATGCTTCCTAAACAATCTACATCTTGTTGGTTTTTAATAAAAACTATGATGTCGTCTGCGTAGGCCGATACAGTAAAATGTGTATTAAACCAGGTAAAAACAGGCCATTGATGCCAGAGCGGACATTATGCAGCATGGGTTCAATGGATAAGGCGTATAACATCCCTGACATCGAGCAGCCTTGTCTTATCCCCCTGGTTACTGTGAAGGGTTTACACAACCCACCATTAATCTTCAGCACACTCTCAATGTTCTCATACATTACCTTTATCTTGGCGATGAAACCAGGGCTGAGGCCGAACCTCTCCAGAACTTTCCACAGGTAACGGTGCTCAACCCGGTCAAACGCCTTTTCCTGGTCCAAAGAAACCAGACCAGTGTCTACACCCAATGAACCAGAGACTGCCAAAATATCCCGAATCAACGACACATTGTCAATAATAGACCTGCCGGGCACACAATAGGTTTTGGGCCTTGTGGATGACCCGGTCCAACACCAGCTTCAGCCTGGATGCCA
This sequence comes from Sander lucioperca, assembly GCF_008315115.2. Classification (NCBI taxonomy): domain Eukaryota; kingdom Metazoa; phylum Chordata; class Actinopteri; order Perciformes; family Percidae; genus Sander; species Sander lucioperca. The sequence goes on along the minus strand of NC_050182.1, from coordinate 8,161,923 downwards.
GGACTTTGGACAGCATCTTGTAATCTGCACACAGCAGAGAGACTGGCCTCCAGTTCTTAATGTCCTGCAAGTCCCCTTTTTTAGGGAGGAGAGTCAGCACTGCCCTTCTGCAACTCTGCGGTAACGAGCAGCCATCAAAACTTTCCATAAAAACATCTAAAATGTCTGTTTTCATTATGTCCCAGAAAGTTTTGTAAAACTCTGGAGGGAGACCATCAATCCCAGGGCCTTTCCCCCCTGCATGCCTTGTAGAGCTCTAAAAACCTCTTCCTCCGTCAGGGGCCCCTCTAGCTCCTCATTGTCGTCCCCAGAAACCGTGGGCAGGTCTCTGCAGAACCTGGTGAAAGACTCGTTGTCCTCTGTGTACTCTGTGCTGTAGAGATCAGAGTAGAAGTCCACGGCTCTCTCTCGGATCTGGGAAGCTGTCGTTAAAGCTGTCCTCCTGCTGATCTCAGAGCATGAATCATCCTGCTCTGCCCATTCTTCTTCTCCAAACTAAAAAGAACTTAGTTGGAGAGTCCATTAAAACAGCAGTCTGAAACGGGACCGGATCAATGCCCCCTGTGCTCTCATGCCCAGCAGGTCTGCCAAGACGGCTTTTTTAGACTTGAGGTCTTCAAAACAGCCTCGATTTCCTGTGGAGTCTGCAGAACTCTGCAGGTCCACTATAGTTATCTCCAGATCGTTCATAGACTTGGCAATGTCTCGAGAAACATTGAGAGTGTACTGCTGACAAAGCTGCCTGATTTCAACCTTACCAATGTCCCACCACTGCCTCAGTGAACTAAAATCTCTCCTTCTGTCTCTAAAAACTTTCCAAAAAAAAATAAAAACATCCCTAAAATGTGCATCTAAAAGCAAAGCCGTGTTAAAATGCCAATACGCAGATCTGGGTTTTATATTGGCGATGTAAACATCACAATACACACATGAATGATCAGAAAAACCGACAGGCAATATAGTACAACCCTTTAAAAACATTAAAATGGTGCTTAAAACAATAAAACCTGTCTAGCCTAGCCATAGTTAACCGGTTGTCTCTGCTGTGGACCCATGTGTACTGTCTCTGCTGTGCATGGCGGTCTCTCCATACATCTGAGAGACTATGTGTCTCCATCAGCCGCTGCATGGCTCTTTTAGAAGCAGCATGTGGTTCGTTATGATTCCGATCCAAATCATCATCATGTGTACAGTTAAAATCCCCTCCCAAAAATAAAACTCCTCTGGTTCACACTCACTTAAAACCGTACTGAGCTCATTTAAAAAAGAACTCTATCAGGTCCTGAGTTTGGAGCGTATACATTTATAAAACCAGATTAAAAACTTCATACTGGGCTCTGACTACTAAGAGTCGGCCCTTTATTCTTTCGTCTACAGTATGAGACTTTGGTAGAAAGTTTCTTGCAAATAGGACTGCCACTCCTCCGCTGATGCTGCTAAGATGACTTAAAACCACCTCCCCATCCCATTCCCTCCTCCAGTCGCTCTCATTTAAAGTCTCACTGTGCGTTTCTTGCAACATTGCAATATCAACTCCTTTAAGTTTTAAAAACTCAAAAAGGCAAGCCCTCTTCTTCACATCTCTGCCACCATTTATATTAAGAGTGGAGATTTTAAAATTATTCATCATTTCAGATGTGAGGAAAGACACACAAAAAAACGACACAAAAATTAAGACCAACAACAAACGGACGGTCTTACATTCTCTCACTTTCTCCATCATTTAAAAGCTCTAGTTTGATCCTCAGAACCAGTTTCTTTAAACGAAAAACTCCGGTAGAGTGAAGCCTCCCTCACATCTCAGATTCATCTGAGATCGTATTGAGATCAGTAAAACACTTTTGCTCTCAAAATAGTCTTCAAGGTTTATGTTTTTACTATTTTTAGTTTTCTGGAGGAATTTTTTGTTGTATTTTTTGTACCTGGTACAGTTCTCCTTGTACTGACCCCACAGAGACCTGGGAGTCAGTCAGAGGCTGACTGAGTGCAGTACAGTCCTCTTCTTCCTCATCTTCCTCAATATCTAACTCCTCCACCTCTCCCTCCTCCACCTCTCCCTCCTCCACCTCCCCTTCTTCCTCCTCTCTCACTGCCATTTTTTTGGCCTGAGAGCCCCTATTCCTGAGGTCCTCTCCTTTTCCTTGCAGACAATTTAGAACTTTGTCATTTCATCCAAAACAACCTCCTCCCTCCTCTCCTGCGTCAGCTGCTGCGCCTGCAGGGACAGTAGCTCAGCCTCAGCTGATTCCTCCATCTCACCTGTCTTAATGGTAGGATAAAGCCCCCCGTCTGTTTTTCAGAGCCTGATGTTTTCGTCTTAAACTGGTTTTTTTATCGGCCAGCAGCCTGATAATCTTCTTTTGACGTTTCAGTTGTTTGTATTGAGAAGGCGATACAGGCAGATTCCCTTTTAACAGATTTAAAGCTACCTCACACAAGGCAGGCGAGCCGTGTTTCAAAATGTCTTTACGTGAGCGTTGCATCCCAGGTGAAAAAGAAATCTATTAAAATATACTTTAATAAAGTGTACTAAGAATATTTTCTACATTTTGTACTTTTTTCGTCAAATCCAAGTATAGTGTGTATTCAATTATGTATTAACTTCAACTTAACATATATTTGACTACACTTCAAGTGTAAATAGTATGCTAAAATGGAACAACTTTTTTCAAACTTCAAGTGCACTAAAATACACTAATGAAAATCTAGATTCATAAGCAATTAAGCACACTTACAGTACAATTGCATTATATCGCCATTCTAATGGAAATACACTTAAAAAGGCATTGCAGCTCAACTTATAGTTGTGTTTAAGTACATTTTGTATATATTGTTATCATACTTGTTACTATAAACTATGCTAATTTAGTATGCCTCTGTAATATTTCAAGTGATCTACAAATGCACTTCCTAACTATATTTAGTGCTTTTAAAATGTCCCACTATGACAATAATGGATTTGAAGTGAAGTTCAATAACAACCTAAACATCATAGACACATACTTTCAGTGCAATGTTATTATAGTGTTAGCAAGAAATGAATTGTGTTTGAAGTATACTTCTTCTGTACTTTTATCCCCATTTTGTTATACTTAAGCATAAATGTTGCTATTATACTACAAGTATATTATATTACAATTAATTTCAAGTGCATTACAACAACAGATTACAAATTGCATTTCAGAAAAGGATCTTTATTACTCACACAAAATATCCAACTCATTTGAATTAAATGTAATCAAAGCCTGTCTGTCATGGAATATTGCGCAAAAATCAGTGCAAATACCATAGGACACATGTATATATACCCCAAGCCATACACAACACAAAAGTCCAACATTACAAACTGGGGCAAACAAATCTGGAGCAGTAGTAAAGCCATTTCGAACCCCGTTTTACGCTTCCAGCTCACTTCTACCCAGGTTGAGCATTACCTGCTGAGTAAAGTTGAAAGTGTTTTTCATGCACATGGGGTAGTCCAGGTGCAGGGCGGCGTAGATCAACCCGAAACGGCTGTGTGTGTGAAACGAAAGGACACAAAAGGCCTGAGGCAGGTAGGCCAGTTCATCCATTACCACAGACCCTTCCAAGATGATCCCTACACTATACTAAAGGATGATACCAGTTTAGATTTTTTTTTTTTTAAATCAAATGCCATATTTGGATCTGTACAGTATATTGCAACACTTTGTCCCAAATAGGGAGTTTACCCACTTCCAGTCACAGTCGTGCTGAAAAGATGTAGAAAACTGCTCCCAGAAACTTTGTTGCTATGCAACAATTTTGTGAATCATATGACTCAGTACATTTCACCTTAATTGCTTTTTGTAAACTTTACTGTCACCGGTTGAAACTAACATTAAGTTAGTTGATTAACTGAGCAACCAGAATCTAACGTGCACTCAGAACTCCCATTTCAGTTAAAGAACCGAGAACATTTTCACAACTTCCAACTGGTGACAGTAAAGTAAAAAAACAAAGTGGGCAATGTAAAAGGATTCATACAACTTTAGTTATGGTGAGCAATTTTCTAAATCTTTTCAATAGAACTGGGACTGAAAGTGGGTAAGCTATCTTTGTTTGGCAATAAATAGAGACTTAACGGAGGCCCTTAAGGAGACACTGATTGCTGATCAAATCATTCTGAAAATTAGTAGCACTGTTCATTAATGGCTTAAAATGAGACAAATGAGCATGCACCTGCAACATTTACAAAAACATTATTAACTTACAGAGCATGTCTTGAAGAAGGCAGAAGAATCATCCGCCAAGATGACAGGCAGTCCCCGAAGACAAAGGCGCCTGACATGTGTTGGCTCAGTGGTCTGGAAGAGAATGGACACAAGAGTAAAACACATCTTGCTAAGGATAATCACGTGTATTTATCAAATAAATTCCAGAAATTCCCCACAATGTTTATGTACAAGAGGACAAAAGGGGAGGAAAAGGGAGAGGACAGAAAAGAATGGAGGGGAGATTTGATGGGAAGAAAAGGATAGAGCAGAGAAGAAACAAAAGACATAAAAAGAAAAGCGATGAACAGAGAGAGGAAAGAGAGGTAGTAGACTAATGTAGCTAGTCAAACCCACCTTTGTCTGACGTAAAGCTCAGCCAAAAGCTCGCTGGGCAGGCCTTTCTTTTTTCCTAAAGGAGGTCCATCAGCCTTGGAAAGAAACGGTCAAGTTCATCAAAGAAATTCTCTTGCAGACTTTTCCCCTCCACTCTGGCGAACTCGTAAAAAACCTGAAACAAAACATAACAAAAACGAACCTTTGAGAGGAGGTATAGCTGTATAATCAGTGATTGATAGCTCACTGCGTAGAGCTGCGGACTCGGGTGTTAGCTATTATTCTACTTGGGCGGGCCGCCCAAGTAGAATAATACTGAAACAGTTGAACTGGTTATGAACTGGTTAAAACGACGATTTAGGCAATTTAGCTGACATTAGCTAAGCCAGCAAACAGGTGGCTAACGTTGATGTCTGCCGAACTTGTTAAAACAACGTTTTTGACTAACGTTACTCACAAAAAGCCCCTCCTGTGAGAAAAGTAATTTAGCTAGCTAGCTAACGGATGGCTAAATTAATGTCTATTGACGTCAAACTGATTAACTTCGAATCCTCACAAACAGCCCCCCCCCCACCCCAACTGAAAAAAACTTTTAAACTGTAGCTAGCTAACGTTAGCAGGTGAAAAAAGGGTGCCGACCTAGTTAAAAAATAGCTTCCCACTACTCACCAACATCCCCTTGAATCCACACACAAATACGGAAACATGAAGTTGTCTGACTCCTCAGCAGCTAGCGATAGCTAAACAATGGACAACGGGAGGGCGAGATCGTTACTTAACGTTACTTACCGTCTCTTGCGAGTGTTAGCAGCAACTGGTCTGTCCGGCGGGCAGCAGCAAAGTGACCGCTTCTCAGCCAAAAGCGGATTGCGGCAAAGTAACGGCTCTCACGTTCCCATCGTGCATTGCATTAAACAGTGGAGCGTTGTCACATTGGCTCATGAGTAGGCCTACAGTTAGTAGCATAGACTGTAGTTAGTAGCTAGTAGTTGGTGTTTTTAGACATACGGAAACAACAAAAAAATGTGATTTCTCAGAAATTAAATTGAAATTTATGGAAACAACGACCCTAACATAACCATTAGTAACATTAGTAATATAATTTATTTATCCACAAACCTGTGCGTTTGTGTTAAATAAAAAATAACTTACTACTTAGCCTATCTATACCTATATCGCTGTTGTTACGTAAAATTCTAATGGGAAAAATAGCCTACTTTCAGATCTTGCGGCTTCATAGCAACTTATGTAGCCTAGCAAATTTAATACACTTCTATACAAAAATAAACTTCTATACAATTTAAAATACATTAACAACAAAGTACACTTTCAAAAAGTACATTTAAAAAATAATTTGATTACTGCTAAATTAGTATACTTACTTTTTGGACTCTGAAGTTGAACTTAATTACATCTACCCCAACCGTCAGACACCGCCCACCAAGAGTCTGGGTCTGCCGAGGTTTCTTCCTAAAAGGGAGTTTTTCCTCGCCACTGTCGCAATAGCCACTGCTAATGCTTGCTCTTGGGGAACTATTGGAATTGTTGGGGCTTTACAGAGTGTGGTCTAGACCTACTCTATCTGTAAAGTGTCTCGAGATAACTCTTGTTATGATTTGATACTATAAATAAAATTGAATTGAATTGAATTGAATCTATTTTGAAGTATACTTTTAAAAAGTACATATTAAATACTCTTTAAATAAAGCACAACAAGTAGAAGCATACTTGTTTTATACTTCATGTACTTTATTCATATTTCTAATACACTAAAGTATACTACTTTTTTACCTGGGATGATAAAGGGCTCTCAGTAACAGAGCGTTCCGTTTTATACGCTCTGACATAACGACGTCCTACTTTGTTTTTGCTATGTAAATCGTCGTCTGCTGGTGGGGAAGAAGTCCTGTACGCACTCTGTAACGTTGTGGGCATGAAGGCGTGAGGTCCAGGATTATATAACCGTGTGGCTCTTTTGTAGCATCTTCAAAACTTTCCAGGAAAAACTGTTTTTGTGAGGGAAACATCTGATGAGCTAGTATCCTAATCTGAAGCTGATCTCTGGGATTTTTAAATAGCACCAGATAATTACTGTTTAAACTTATGGTACGACTGTATCTACCTTTATGGAATACATTTTGGGTTAACATAAAAACACTCATATTTCGGTGATGTCTGTATTGATTTTCACCACCTCAGGATGATCAGATGCCTGAAATATGACGTCGTCTAGTATGACCAGATGTGATTGCTCAGGAGGAAACATACTTGCATCTTCAAAAGAATCAGGAAGACCTTGGACAAACTTGATTTTTTTATTCATTTTCTTCATTTCGTCATACATGGGTTGATAACTTGTATAAATCCAAACAATATTTTGAGGTATAATATCCATCACACACTCACATTTTTCCAGTACAGATTTCAGAAAATAAGTCTTGCCACATCCACTGGGACCAACTATCAGACACGAAAATGGAACCTTTAACCTCGGATCAAAATCAATCTGTTCCATCATGCTTCGTTAGTAACCAAAAGGTAGAGTTGTACCGTCAGGAAAAAGTTCTCTCTTGTCATAAACGACTCGAAACTTTTTCTGAAATGACGCGTTTTTCAACAGAAACCCTTTTTTATCGCGTTTAATATTCTGTTGAGGAGTCTCAAGGGACATTTCTTTAGAACCCCTGAGATAGCCCTCCACCAGCTCTGACACTCTATCAAAGTTGATTTGTTCGCAGCATTCGCGGGTCTGTGTTATGCCCTTCACCTTCATAACCACTTTTTTCTGATTCTTGGTCTGGTAAGCATAGCATTTTGGACCGGCTGCTACATATTCCTGAATTGTGTCCCCACCCAATTCATCCGTAAGATCCCCGAGAAGATTACCCAGCTCCAGAGGTGTCTCGCCGTCTTTCGTCACATATATCAGACTGTCTGTATCTGTATACAGAACGTTCTGCTGCAACTTTTCTAAATAACTGTACAGTTTTAGACGCCCATAAGCTGTAGTAAACGCTGCAATGAAAATGTTATTGGTTCGCCCGGGAGGCACGACTGTACGTTCATTGTGAGTCCACTGAATCAATGCTATGTCGTCCTCGCTGTTGTTTGTCGGTAAGAAAGACACGTGTCTTAGATTTTTGTCTAGGCGATTTGACGAAAATCTTTCGGTTCTTTGTACTCATTGCTTAAGGAATTTTTTAACGCATCAAACAATTTGTATATTTCACTTAAGTCAGCCATGCTGCTTGCGTCCCCGGCAATTTGTTTGTTTGCCGTTTTCTTCTTTGGCTAATACTTATTAGGCTCCTTATGCGTTCCGGAGCAAAGGTTCATAACTCGTTCATAACTAGTTTTTGCTGCCTGGCATATTTTCCTCTTTAGATGTAGGATAAACAAAGTACAAAATTACTTTTGGGGGTAGGAATAAGCGATCTCAATCAAGCTGTTGCCATATCACCGAAACCGGAAGCATCACCTCCAAAATAATCAATTCTCGTTTTTCCAGTATGTACATAATACATTACTAAATTAAAAAAAATGAATCTATCTATTGATGCAAACAGATGATTTTCATTCCTTCTTGTTTACCTAAAAAACTAGTATGTTATAAAATAAAATGAATTAAGGTGAAATATTTTTACTTTAAAGAAAATATTGATTTGTGTGAAATCATTCAAATTATCCCAACTGTAAATATTAAAAGTTTCTAGTTTCTGTATTGGTGTTTGATGCTAGTGTTTTTACTTTCAGTATGTTCTGAGTGCCGGTGTGTGTTGTCTAAATGAAGATTGTTCATAGTGTTTGGCTGCACTGGTGTTTAAATCCATTCATATATTTTCTTGTTCTTGTTTAATAAGCGGTGCTTTGCATTTGTAATTGGATAGATATACCCTACAATTTTCCTTATGAAAGTGAGAGAAGAATTGCTACATTTACAGCTTAACAAGGTTAACACAGGGTTAACAAATAAAACCAAAGTGTGTATATAGTGAGATGAAAGGCTACAGTGGGACATGTGGCTTTTAACCCTCAATGCTTTTTAGCTTGAGTGGTTCTGGTTGTGGTTGGAATTTATTTTCCTACGGGCATTTAATCTAACGACATATCCAATCTAAAGATAACTACTAAGCGAGAACGTATGTGGACATAAATGTATAGCTGTTGACATACCACTGGTGTCTGTGTGTGTGTGTGTGTGTGTGTGTGTGTGTGTGGGGGTGGGAGTGAGCCTGTGTGTGTGTGTGTGTGTGTGTGTGTGTGTGTGTGTGTGTGTGTGTGTGTGTGTGTGTGTGTGTGTGTGTGTGTGTGTAAGCGCTGCAGAGCTGAGGTCGACCTTTGACCTTCGTTGACTACTGCATGCTAGAGGCCCTTGCTCTGTCAAAGGGAGAGACTAGTCTACTCCAAGAGAGATCTTCCAACATTGATAGATGTTGTAGATATGAAAAAGACAGAACATTGTATAACAATAATAGAAATACAAAGTCGAACAATATCACATTTGGATATACGAATTCATGAATAAAATAGCAGTTTGCTTAGAGGGCCAAGCTTCCTATATCTTTTTCTTTTTCAACTATCTCTTATATTTTTCTTAAATCCTCTCTTTTCTAGTAAATAACAAGAACCTTGTTTGAGTCAGAGTTTTGATGTAATCATAGTTGCCGTTCCAACACCCTTCAGGGTCTTTTCAGTGTTACTTTTACAGGATAAAAAACTGTGGTCTTAAATTCTTAGTTTCTGCTCTTAAGAGATATATCATTTGTCGGTCATTCAAATACATACATACATAGTTGTCATTTGCATATTGCGTTGTATAATTAATTATTATAAATAATTGAGCTCAGGTTGAAATGCAGATAACATGAGACCAGAGTAAAATGCAAGGTAGTACTACTTACTTTTAACGTTGGTGTTTTACAAAGAAACAAATTTGGGTCGGGGTGCAAAGTTGAATCTCATCTTACATTTTTTTTTTTCTTTTCTTTTCTTTTTTAACACTGATCACATAAGGTTTAAAAATGTTTGTAATGTTTTTAATATAATTAGCTAAACTACTTGCTGCTATGTTATCTCTTTTAAATTGGCATCTTTCACCACATTAAACACAAACAATCTTTAAGCGAATGTGGTTATGGTAGTTACATTAAAATGATACAAAATCAGTTTTGTATTCATGAATTCAAATTCATGTTGAACATACCATATCTTGTCTGTGATAAGTCTCACAGACTGAATTGGGAAATTACGACGCAATGTCGCTAAAGCATAAATGCATCTGGTGAAGTCATATAACTTCAAGGTAGTACTACTTACTTTTAACGTTGGCGTTTTACAAAGAAAAAAATTGGGTTCAGGGTGCAAAGTTGAATCCTATCTTACATTTTTTACAGCTATTATAAGGATTGTGTACATCAAGGAGAATAAAATACAATTTTAACAGCTGTATTAATACAAAAATGTCACAAGCACATATAACGTTTGTATATTTAATATAATTTGCTTAACTATTTGCTGCTACGTTATCTTTTTTAAATTGACATCTTTCACCACATCAAACACAACCAATCTTTTAAGTCAATGTCAATGTTTGTCATTGTGAATTGTCAATGTCAATCACTACAAATCTGTTTTGCCAGTTAAATTAAAATGATACAAAATAAGTTTTGTATTCACAAGTTAAAATTCATATGCATGTGCGGGCGAACATTAGTGGTTCACATGCACAAGCGGCTACATGACAACATGAACTGTGTCTGTGTGTGAGTGTGTGTGTGTGTGTGTGTGTGTGTGTGTGTGTGTGTGTGTGTGTGTGTGTGAGTGTGTGTGTGTGTGTGTCTGTGTGTGTGCGTGTGTTTCATGTGTATAATGGTACACAAGCACAAGAAAGTTGTAGGAGTGTGTGTATGGATGAATATTATACTCTTTCCTACATTTTGTGTGTGACTAAGTTGAATAAATCACTCAAAATGCAAAGAAAGTAGTCTTATGTATGTTAAGTATGTAGTGTTCAAATGCCATGTGTGATTTTGTGTGATCTGATGAAAAATACCACATTTATGGTACAGGGAATGTTGATCTTTTTTTTTTTTTTTTTTTTTTGACTTCTCACTGGTTAGCTCATTTGAACTGAAAACGTAATTTCCGGTAGAGTGTTCGGGCATGGGAAGAATAGGTGTGGAGGGAAAAGGGGAGTGAACACAGATCCCCGGACCAGAAAGAAGAAAGGACCGCACTGGGGACATGTGGCTTTTAACCCTCAATGCTTTTTAGCTTGAGTGGTTCTGGTTGTGGTTGGAAATTATTTTCCTACGGGCATTTAATCTAATGACATATCCAATCTAAAGATAACTACTAAGCGAGAACGTATGTGGACATAAATGTATAGCTGTTGACATACCACTAGAGTGTGTGTGTGTGTGTGTGTGTGTGTGTGTGTGTGTGTGTGTGTGAAGTTTTTGGAGGTAAGAGACCTTGATAGAATTCAGAGAAAGAAAGGATTAAATGAAAATATATATTTTCAGCTTAATTAAGGCTTCAAAACATGTTCAGCAGAGCAGAGGTTAGCCTAGAGGCCCCTTGCTATGTCTCGCGTTTTCATGCAGCATATATGATATGATACTATTTCTAAAAGATAATAAGATAAAGCTGGTTAAAACGTAGCTGTTACGCATTAATGTCGAGTTGTACATAGCATAAAGGTGTTTAGGTAAAGACTGACCTGACTACTCACTATAGGAGAGAGATAATCATTGCAGTAATTTGTATTATACATCCTTGCAACTAACTAATGTTGCATAATTAACTGTTAATTTGTTTCTTGTATTAAGTACTTAAGACTAAAAAATGGGACTAGGAAACAGAAAAACAGAAAATAAAACACCATACATGTATGTATGTATGTAGAGCAGAGGTTGACCTTTGACCTTAGTTGCGGCAACTGTTGCCTATGGCTCGCATGACAGCAGCTCGTTTCATACAGCAGAACTGATGCTTATGAATCTGGGCCTGTTAAGAATGCAAACCACCGTCTACACTTGTGTAAAATAAACAGTGAAAGTTAAAGCTAGACAACCCGTCCGCTGGCTCTATATCACTCTGGCAGCAAGTGACAGAAGGGAAAGTTGCCTGTTGCATTGTGCATTCCATCAACAACTGGTTGGTAATTTTATCGAATGTCAGTCAACTTAAGCTACCCAGGTCTGAATTATATAGCACTAAAACTAGAATCAGCAGTTTGTCTCATAACTATTTTGACATTTCACATAAAGTAGTAGTATGGGGCTTTTATTTAAAGTTACATTAATGTCAAGTTGTACAAAGCATAAAGGTGTTTAGGTAAAGACTGACCTGACTACTCAATATAGGGGAGAGATAATCATTGCAGTAATTTGTATTATACATCCTTGCAACTAACTGATGTTGCATGATTAACTGTTAATTTGTTTCTTGTATTAAGTACTTAAGACTAAAAAATGGGTCAAGGAAACAGAAAAACAGAAAATAAAACAACTCTGTGTGTGTGTGTGTGTGTGTGTGTGTGTGTGTGTGTGTGTGTGTGTGTGTGTGTGTAAGCGCTGCAGAGCAGAGGTCGACCTTTGACCTTAGCTGACAACTGCATGCTAGAGGCCCTTGCTCTGTCAAAGGGAGAACTAGTCTACTCCAAGAGAGATCTTCCAACATTGATAGATGTTGTAGATATGAAAAAAGACAGAACATTGTATAACAATATTAGAAATACAAAGTCGAACAATATCACATTTGGATATACGAATTCATAAATAAAATAGCAGTTTGCTTAGAGGGCCAAGCTTCCTATATCTTTTTCTTTTTTAACTATTTCTTATAGTTTTCTTAAATCCTCTCTTTTCTAGTAAATAACAAGAACCTTGTTTGAGTTAGAGTTTTGATGTAATCATAGTTGCCGTTCCAACACCCTTCAGGGTCTTTTCAGTGATACTTTTACGGGATAAAAAATTGTGGTCTTAAATTCTTAGTTTCTGCTCTTAAGAGATGTATCATTTGTCGGTCATTCAAATGCATACATACATAGTTGTCAGTTGCATATTGCGTTGTATAATTAATTATTATAAATAATTGAGCTCAGGTTGAAATGCAGATAACATGAGACCAGAGTAAAATGCAAGGTAGTACTACTTACTTTTAACGTTGGTGTTTTACAAAGAATCAAATTTGGGTCGGGGTGCAAAGTATCTCATCTTACTTTTTTTTTTCTTTTCTTTTTTAACACTGATCACATAAGGTTTAAAAATGTTTGTAATGTTTTTAATATAATTAGCTAAACTACTTGCTGCTATGTTATCTTTTTTAAATCGGCATCTTTCAGCACATTAAACACAAACAATCTTTTAAGTGAATGTGGTTATGATAGTTACGTTAAAATGATACAAAATAAGTTTTGTATTCACAAGTTAAAATTCATATGCATGTGTGGGCGAACATTAGTGGTTCACATGCATAAGCGGCAACATGACAACATGTACTGTGTCTGTGTGCGTGTCTGTTTGTGTGTGTGTGTGTGTTTCGTGTGTGTGTGTGTGTGTGTGTGTGTGTGTGTGTGTGTGTGTGTGAGAGAGAGAGAGAGGGAGGGGTGAACAGAGAGAGAGAGGAAGGGAGGGGCGAGGGTGTGTGTGTGTGTATGTCTGTTTTTCGTGTATGTGTGTGTGTGTGTGTGTGTGTGTTTCATGTGTATAATGGTACACAAGCACAAGAAAGTTGTAGGAGTGTGTGTATGGATGAATATTATACTCTTTCCCACATTTTGACCATAAACAAAAAAAAAAAGTGTGACTAAGTTGAATAAATCACTCAAAATTCAAAGAAAGTAGTCTTATGTATGTTAAGTATGTTATGTGTTCAAATGCCATGTGTGATTTTGTGTGATCTGATGAAAAATACCATATTTATGGTACAGGGAATGTTGATGTGAAATGTTTTTTTTTTTTTTTTTTTTTTTTACTTCTCACTGGCTAGCTCATCCGAACTGAAAACGCAATTTCCGGTAGAGTGAACGGGCATGGGAAAAATAGGTGTGGAGGGATAAAGGGAGTGAACACAGATCCCCGGGCCAGAACGAAGCAGGCACAGCCAGATGAGTACGGAGCAGCGGAGGACGCAGGAGGGCAGAGGACAGTGTGTGTGAGAGAGAGAGGGAGGGTGAACCAGAGAGAGAGGAAGGTAGGGCGAGGGTGTGTGTGTGTGTGTGTGTGTGTGTGTGTGTGTGTGTGTGTGTGTGTGTGTGTGTGTGTGCGTGTGTGTCAGAGCAGAGGCTGACCCCTGACCTTAGACCCAGTAGACACAGAAACAGTTGCCACAGAAATGAGGCGCCTTCCTCCGGCTCGCGGGAGACAGCTGCTTTTGGTGAGCACTCAGTTCATACAGAAAGAGCTGCAGAAACAAGTTCTGAAAATATAGGGTTTAACATCCATAATCATTTCTCCTTTGCAATATTGTAATATTGTAATGTACTTGGAGCAGCAGAGGACACAGGGAACCAAAAATACGAACCAGAGCGATGCATGCACAGACCCGTCAACATTTTCTACAAAATGTAAAACCTAATTTGACCCAAGTTATTAGTTATTAAGCTGCTCCATTTCATATAATGATAACACGCTTTGTTGGACCAAGTATGACAATGTAACCGTTGGACAATATTTTTGTGGGATGTCAGCTTAAATAGTTTAATAGCTTTAATATTTTTTGTTTGCGGTTCATTCCTATATTATTAAAAGACATTGAATGCATTAACAATCGGATTTAACGATCTTAAACATAAACTAATACTATAACAAATACTGATAAAGATATTTAACTCATTCAAAACCATCATCTACGTATTTCCTGTCACCCTCATTTCTCATTGGCTCATTTTAAAAAAAATGCAATTTCCCGTATCACGCCCATTGGCTCATTTAAAAACACGCAATTTCCTGTCTCGATGCATTAATATGCAGTTTCCGGACTCCTCCCAGGAAACATCCGGTCTGAGGCACGCCCTCTTTCTAGAAGGTTCCGGAAGGATTGCGTCAGAAACACCTGTCGAACATCAATCAAAATTTTGACAGGTCGTGACCTCTTGACCTGGCTGTCATCAATCAAACTCGCATATTTGAGTGAAAGAAACCGCCTACTTATACTCTCTTAGGGGTATGAGGAATTGGTACTTGGAAAAGGTACTGGTTTGTGTTTTTGGTCTCAGTTGGCCTTGACCCACATTTGGACTTCACAAAACTACTTGTCAGATTCCATTCATGAGGTCCTGACTAATAGCCGTAGAATAAGTTAACAAGCCTAAGAGTTTACATTTGATGCCAACTTTTGATATTAGATGATGCAGAAACATTTTAGTTGGGAGTGGTCTGTGCATAATGGCCATGCGTGATTTAAGACAACACTACCCTGTCGAAATGTAAGCACTACACAAGTGAACATAGTGTACTACATGTAAGCGCACTCACGGAAGTTTATGAATTAAGATACACTACTAGTCTTAGATGTGGGAGGAGAGGAAATGTTGTTAAGTAGCCACAAGTTTCCATTAGATATAAGACATTCTGTAGATATGTGCAGACTGTAGGATTTGTCCACCAGGATTCCCATGACATATTCTTGCTCTGGCGACACCATTCTACCAGTAATGGATTAGCCTCTTTCTTCTGTGTGGCACTGTTGATAAGCCTGGGATTCTCCTTATTCTCCTCCCTCTGCTCTGCCTCCACCCCCCGCCCCCAACCAGCTCCCCATCCCTTCTGCTTTGTAGGTCTGAGCCTATCTGCTGCAGGGCTGAGGGAGTTGTAACAGTGGTGTCAGGGTGTCACTGATACCCGCTTTAATGCAGATAAGCTTTTGGACTGAGGAGACGAGACTGACAGGGAGAACTCCCCCACCCCACCACCACCTCCACTTCCTATTTTTCTCATCCAGTCCAGAACAGAGGCAAGGCCAGGCCTGATGGACATCTTCTAACCTTCTAACTCAACCTATAGCCCTCGTTCTTAAAGAAGGGGGGAATAACTAAATAAATGGGGAAAGGCATGTTGGTGGTTCCTTCTATAAATTGACACATTTACAGCTGAAACACAAAGCTGGTAAATGCACTTTCACATTAATACAATGCCAGTGACATTAAAAAGACAATTCTTAAAAAGAGAGTACCTTTTATTTTGTCTTATACATGTCTAATTTTAAGCATAACTAAAACACAAAATATTCACTAGCAGCACAGAATAATTAACATACTGATGATTTGCCCTTCTTTAACTTAGAAGTAGGACTGGATGTGTGAATTTGTCTAGTGGTATGGGCTAGACAAAATCCATCCTATCCATGCCCGCTTATCCTAAATGAAGGGTTAATCCTCTGAGGATACTTAGAAAACCAAGTTTTTGCTGATAGTGTTGGCATTCATCCTCTGCTGACATGACATCTTTAGGTTACCTGCATAATTCCAGTTCTCTGAGTAGCATGACTGAGACATCTTGCTACGGAATATTCCTCCTCACATATTCACAGAAGCACTTTTGCCATTATACCAGTCCAGAGTGGCTTACAGTCGTCATGCAGGCATAGAGACTGGGGGTGTAACACAAGCTACTATCTGTATCTGTATCTAAATATCTGTATTAATATCCGCATTTAGGTTATACCAGAAGAGGGTGTGGCCTATACCAAGAGAGGTATTAGATATGGTCCAATCTGCCTAATTGCTTTCATTAAACTGTTTTCTACTGCCATACTGCTAAGTGCTTTTTGTATCTGTTCAGATCTCATAATCTGTGCATATCTGCATGAAGTATTCATATTTTGGTGCACCCGCATTTGAGACTCCGGCTTTACATATGGCTGACCATCATTCAAATCAGCTCTCTTCACTTCAGAGGCAAAGTTATATTTTCCCTGCATACCAAGGCTAACTAGCTGAACTATCCTCAGACTGAAGGAGACATCTCCTTTACCGAGCACAAGCTTGCAAAAGATTCTGGGGGAATCTAGCATCACATATGGATCCTTCATCATATGTAGATTTTATGCTGCGCCTGTCTCTAGCACACCAGCTAATAGCTGCCAAGCTCCCACCATGGAGAAAGGAGATTCCAGTGCTCGTCTGTGTACCTTGAGGAACAAGATTTCTAGGAAATACACATACTAGGTCTGCTATGCATGCTTCTGATAGTAACTGATGGGCACTATCAGAAAGGTTACAGGGCCACACTAACATGGCATTCATCCTCTGTGGACCGTGCACATGCATTTTGAAGTAACCTTCATCCCTATCTGGTCAGACATTGTTAAGCTAATCTTGCTGCTGACCAACATTTTAACAAATTCAGATGTGAGTGATGACAAGCACTTTCTGTGGAAGCTCATGACTGTCTTCTTTTTTCTGTACATTGGTTAAGAGAAGAATGTAGCCTGACGCACTAGGTAGTATTGCCTCCATAAGCCTGCAGTTGAGAAAAACGTCAACCAACATAAACCACTATATTAACAATAAAATATTTAACAATAGACGGTAGAAGTTTTGCAGTTTGAGGATAAAGACGGGTTAAGGAAGACATCATCCTCATTGACAGACCTGATGTCAGTTGGCAGCAGTTTCTTCCATGGATGGTGGAAGAGCAGAGTAGTGCTTCTGTAAACAAACAACAAACCTCTGAACAGCAAAACCTGAATCTGACCCAAACCAGCAACAACACTTTGACACTAATGTTGGGTCCTGAACTCAGTACTTTTTTTGGGTATTGACCGAATTATGTCGGTACTACCGAGGACCGATTTACGTTAAATCAAACGTGCCAATTTCGGGACACAAGAGCGCAAAAGCGCAAACATATCTGTCCTCTCTGCATGTTGACAGAGAGTGGAACTCTGACTGACACACACACACAGAGCTGTGGTGGGAAGGAGAAAAACTGCTTTGACTCTGCAGTTTGTTAAAGTCACAGTGAGTCCCTGCAATGCCGGTAAAGAGGTTGCAGGTGACAGACAGCGTATATGATGGAGAGAAGAAAGCAATCCCGGTACGGTTAACGTTAGTGTTTACTATGCCCTATTGACTGACTGACAGGCTGGAGATTGTAAGGCAAGGCAACTTTATTTCTATAGCACATTTTAGCAACAAGGCAATTCAGAAGGCTTTACATAAAATATTAAAGAGCAGTTTAAAAAGAGATAGAAAATAAAAAAAAATAGAATAAGATACAAATACAAGAATAAAAGATACTGTGCAGTGTAAGAAATTAATAATTATTTGATTTAATAGGTTGTAGGGACGGGTTTGGGAGGGAGAGGGAGTTGTTTTATTTTGTGTGTTAAATGTTCTAAATGAATAACAAAATGTTCTAAGTAAATAGGATGAATAGGTTTGGAATTACAACTGAAATAATTTTTTTGTTATTACAGACAGAAAGTACAGAAAAAAGGTACCGTTGGGTACCGGAACTGAATTCCAGGTACCGGTCTCGGTAACAGAACGAAAGTGAACGGTACCCAACCCTAATTGATACGGACTTGAGATCAAAAATATTTTTGTTAAATGTAAAAAAAAAAAAAAAAACTATTACGCAAAATGTTTGACAAAGGTCTTTTTAAATTAAGAAAATAAACCAATTGTTTTGGTTTGGAAAAAAACACTAAAAACAAACTTAAAGGGGTGATAGAATGCAAAACCGATTTTACCTTGTCATAGTTAGTCATAGACAGTTTGGTGGGTAAAATAGGACATACATTGAACCTCAAAATTCCATTGACACCTCTTTCCTCTGCAAATCTCACAATTTGAAACTGCCTCTGAAAACGGGCAACTCAACGATCCACCGAGTTGACGTCAACTCGGTGGATCGTTGAGATAAGGCTCCTCCTTATTTGGCTCTAATCTCTATCTTTGTCACGCCCCAACATTTACATAGGCTACACCAGTGATCTGAGATCAGGTAGTCTTCTGAATAGGTCGCGCAGATCTCAGAAATTGTATACGTTGTTCATCGGCTATTTTATCACTAAATTCACTTCTGAGACTTTTTTATGCGAGAAATCAACTATGTAGAGGTCAAATATGGGCCGTTTTACGAAAATGTATAGCTAACTGCAAATTTTGTCCGACTGTGTATCGGAATTCAGCGGCCGGTGCTGCCTGGGTTACTGCCTCGCCGCCTGGCCTGTCGTCCTTCACAGACCTCGGTCCGCTGGGAGGTAGATGGAGCTCCGTCATGGCTGGCAGCCCGCGGTGCTCGATACCCGCGCAAAGTCACTGTTTCTGGGTTACTGGACTACCAAATGCCGCTGCCCTGACAGAGCTCCAGGGCCTGCCACCCCCCTCTTCCTGCTAAATGGCCAGTGTGTGTAAGTGAGAGCGCGGTCAGCGAGCTTGTTACGCCCGCAATCTCTTTCTGTCCTTTCTGTGTGGAGTTTGCACGTTCTCCCCGTGCTTGCATGGGTTTCCTCCAGGTGCTCTCTTCCCACCATAAAGACATGCATGCAACTGCAACTACAGTTGAAAATTAGCCGACCTGCTAACACTGGCGCGTTTACAGAAATGTTGATTAATGTGCATTGTCCTAATCAAATAAAAAAAGAAACGGTGACTTTCCCCTGTGTATGGAGCCCAGCAGGCTCCCGCTTTCTTGTCAGACTGTCTGGAGCTCCTGAAGTCAAACACGGCTTACCAAATGTAAACGTAAGCCGTATTCAAATATGGGCCGTTTATGAAAATTGATGGCTTTATATAGTTGATTTCTCGCATAAAAAAGTCTCAGAAGTGAATTTAATAACAAAATAGTAGACAAACAATGTATAACGTTGCAGTGTCTGAAATATGAGACCTGCTGTCTCGTCTCCAATGTATGTGTATGTGGTTCCTCAACCAATCAGCGCACAGCTCATCTAAATATTCATGAGCATTCCATATTTGGAAGAAAAGCTGTCGTTCCAAATAGAGACATTCCACAGGGATGCATTAGGATCAAAAGAATAGCACCTGGGACATTTTCAGCCCAACCAATGTTACATACCCTATTAGGAGACCTTAAGGAACAGTGTGAAATACAGTCTATCACCCCTTTAAGTGAAAAAAAATTAAGTGAGAAGATTTAGTATAGGAAAATAAAGTTTCTAGCATTATTGTTGCCATGTACAGTTAACAAGATAAATGTTCTGCCATGAAAAATTATCTAACAAGGTAAAAACATTGTCTTTTTGTTTTTAACTCATCACCTTCATGGTTCAAACTCCACTGCCATACATCACCACACAATGCCTGGCGATGTAATGAGGATGCCCCTATCAGCAGTCCTGTGTCTTCTGTCTTTGATTGTGTTTAATTTCTGTGTGGTAGCTTTGTGTGCTCTGCATTAAATCATCCTCTGTCAAAGGGCCTTCCAGGGGAGATAAGGGTGTAATGCAATATAGTATTCAGCAGAGCTCCAGGAGAGAAATCCATTTATTCTGTTGTGGGTGCTGTGCATGTACTTCACAATGTGCCCATGGCACCTTGTGAGTACTTTAATATTCGCTAAAATGACATAGTTAAAAAGTTCCATTAGGACTTTTCATTATTCCTTTCAGTGTTTAATTCTACAAGTTAATATATGAGAGGAAGTGCCATAACTCATCACTCTGTTTAAGCAGGTTAAAACATAATGTCAGGGCGTTTTTATAGTGGCCCTGAGGTACAAAATACAACATTGTACAAAACCCAATAACCAAAAAGAAAGCACAGCAAAACAGATCACATTTTACAAAATGCATTAAAGTGGACATATTATGCTTTTCCGTATTTTCTGTCATATCTACAGTGTTATGTCAGATATTCATGTTAAACATGGCCAAAACAATGAAAATAATGAGGTAAATGCTTTTAGAGAAATTCCCGTGAGCTAAAACGTTCAGATTTCCAACTGTTCTGAACTCTCCAGTTTCAACAGTTTTTCTACTCTTGGCTAAGTGTTACACAACTCTAAGTCGGCCTTCTATGATTGGTCATCAGCTCCAGGTAGGCAGGACTGGAGTGCTGTTGTTTTTTAAGCTACAGCATTAACATTGTTGCATGTTGGGTGCCTGGGTAGGCCTAGTGGTAGAGCGTGCAACATATAGAGGCTAAGTCCTCGACACAGAGGCCGCAGGTTTGGTTCTCTCTCCCCTTTCATGTCTAAGCTGTCACTAATAAAGGCCTCAATGCCAAAAAAAATATCTTTAAAAAGAAAAAAAAAAACATTGTTTCATGTAGCTACATGATAACGGCAGTAAAATATGTTATTGTGACTGCCAGTGTTGTTAAATTCTGCCCAATTCCAGGTCACATTACTCCTGAAACATTAACGGTTATGTAGTATTTGGTTTAAAGGAACACGCCGACTTATTGGGACTTTAGCTTATTCACCGTAACCCACAGAGTTAGATAAGTCGATACATACCCTTCTCATCTCCGTGCGTTTTTTTTTTTTTACATTTAAGCATGTAAACATGTTCTAGTACAAACACAAAATTCAAGTATTACCCTTGCCTTGATCAGGACTTCCTAGAGACCCCTGGCTGTGAGCCTTCACCCCAACCTGCTAGCAGGTTGTCTTCCCTCCAGACTGCTAGCAGTCAGCTACCTCTCCTGCCAGTTTGCAACCATCCTGCAACGTGGTCAGTGAGCACCCCCAACCACCAGCAGTCCATTGAGGGGACCCACCTGGCCATTTTTCCTGGGAACCATGGAGGCCGCAAGAGGGGACGTGGTGGACATGGTCCCTGATGCCATGCACAACCTCTCCTCACCCCGGAGCCTTCACTGGCCAGCTGGCCGGTTCCCGTGCTGTGCAGCAGCCCAGATTCCAAACTGTGCAGCGGCCCAGAGCCCGTGCTGTGCAGCGAGCATGATTCCGTGCTGTCCAGCGAGTCTGAGTCCAGAGTCTCTGCTGACCGGCCAACCTTCCAGAACCCATGCTGTCCGGCAAGCCTGAGCCTGAGCCGGAGTTCGGCGCCCCAGAGATTTTGCCGGTGTCTGGCGCCCCATAGATTTTGCCGTTTGGATTGCACTTTTAACTATTCTGACCTGTATGGCATTGAAATAGCCCGGGATACACACGTTGCTATGTCTGCTTTTCAAAATAAGATGGAATATAGAAATAAGATTCATTGGATAAGTATGAAACATGTTACCTGTGTTCTTTCTAATTAAGAAATCCCTCTAAATTGTGAGGGAAATGTATTCTTTGATTTGGGGTTGCAGGAAAGAAAAATTCAAGCATTTTTACTGTAATTTAGAAAATTTCCTAAATTAATGCCAGTTACTGTACATATAGTTTTTATATATTGTCTATGTGTTTGTAGCGTGAAGGGCCTACAAGTTGTAAAATGACAAATGAATTAACCCTGACTCTGACATTGTATTTCCTTCCTCAGTCTTTCCTATATTAAGGTGCTATAGTAATCAAGAGGGTGTTGTATGCATGTGTTGTGAACAGCACGGGCCACCAGTCTCTGTGTCCTTCTTCTCTGAGATGCTTTGTGGAAACCTGTCTCTCTTTCATAATGTGTTGCGGTGCAGCAAGTGGCCCTGTTAGATTGTGTTTAATAGTTTCCATGGAGGGTGAAAATAGCCTGTGGGCTCCCGTAGCATATGGCTGTCAGAAACATAACCTTTGAGTTGTCATGGTTACAGCACCAGCAAGTGTCACACCATTATTACTATTATTCGTGGGTGTTTTTTTAATGGGAAATAATAGTCATGGCAACACGTAGGCACTGACCTATAAGAGAAACAGTAATAGTTCCTGTCAGTAGAAGTCCTGCATACATCATATCATGGAAGTTTTTCTATCTGCTGCCTACTGAAGAATATACAGTATAACCATGCTGGCATTCATGCCCAGTGGGAATCTCTATGCATTTACCTGTACAATTGTTTTATGTCACGTCATAATTTAGCTTAGTTTTAGTGGCCGCCAGGCTGGGGTGGGTGGTGGCTTTTCTGTGTCACAGAGCTCAAAGCTGAAGTGAAACAGATAGGACAGGGTCAGTCTGAGGATGTGACTGCAGAAACAGGCTGCATGAGAGGATCAACGTTTCCTGAGCTAATTGACGTTTCTCCCTATCAAGTTATGTTACTGTTAAGTCCGCGTCTTTAATCTTTACCAAAAGATCTGTCAAGCGAGTGCCAATGCCGTCGGACGCTGCGCCGCCTGACGAGGGGTGAGGAGTGGGCGTCGGAGTCGGCAAGCGGGTAGACAGCGAGAGACAGTGAAAATTTCAAATAAAAATAAAACTTGTTTCGGGGACAATAAAACTACTCTGGGCTGAGTTTTCTTAGTAACCTTACCAAAAAAGCTCAGGATGCAGCAAATGTTGATATAATAAGAAAATGGCTGGTGGAGTTAAGACAAAAAAATAAAAATTTATTGAATGAATCAAATTTTAACATATGTGTAAGTGGCTTGTTGATCTTTACATTGGTAGTTCATTTCCTATCCTGGCCTGGGCTGGGACACACATTCATAGTTAACAGTATATTCAATCTTTAAAAAGATATTCAAAGTTAAAGAGAAGATAGCTGGCCATTAGTTTGAGCAGAACTCTTAAGGAGTAATGGGAAATGAAGGCACCTCCTGTAAGAGAGGTAAAGAAAGAGAAGGCAAGGAGGCGGACAGAGAGCATTACCCAGCATACAGAAGTAGGCGTACGTCTCTTGTTAACAAGCTGTCAGATCAAAGGTAAGAAGGACAAAGGCGTTTTCTATCCAAGCCTCATTCTTGCCTCCACTCACCGCTGCTCTTCCCTCTCTTTGACTTTCCCCAGTGAACGCAGCCTGCACTTCATCACACCACGCACTGTTTGACCGCTCTCAAAACTTGTACTGAATAAAGAAAGGGAGAAGAATGAAGAGATCCCAGGTATAAAACAGAAAGATGAAGGCTAAAGTAATACTTAATGTCTTTTTCAGAAAACTCTACGGCCTTTTATAGCAGTTTGCTGTTGTAAACACACAGAAAATTAGCTTTTCCTTTTGTGGGAAAGTGGCATAGTACAAAGAAAGTAAGGTATTACACAAATACACATATACAATAGTAGTGAAAGTAATCAAGGAAGTTTGTCACATGCACTGTTTTGTCTCTGAAGAGCTTACTGTCATCATGTTCACCACAGTCTCACGGCAGTTCGTGTAAATATCACGTTATTCTTAATCTATTGATACGTGTTCACGGAGACGTTTTTCTTGTTTTTTTTCTTGACGGCCGAAAAGGACGCTCCATAAGCCGGGAGGCGGCCCGCTGGGGACGCGCCACAATAACGGGGTGGCGGAGGTTGGGTTTCTTACGGGGAAAGGGCGCCTTGCACGGCGGGAGACGGTCACGGGGGACGGGGGACGCACCACAGTAACACGCGGGACAAAACACCACACGCGGGGACGCCATCCCCGGGAAACAAAGCGGCACGATCGCCGGGAAACAAAGCACCACACGTGGGACGCGATCCCCGCTCGCCCGGGTGAAAGTCCTGTGTGACCTATCCACCACCCCGACCAACCTCCCTACGCGGATTTTCGGCTTTTTATATTACTCCCTACCATTTTCGTGCTGTGGCTACGAAATATGTTTCGCATTGAAATACATTATTTCACATTTTCGTGCTGGCCACCACGTAAAAACCGACAAAAACGTCTCCGTGAACACGTATCAATAGATTAAAATACATTTCGTCACATTTACACGAACTGCCATGAGACCGGGCTGTCATGTTACAGTACATCTGCAAGGGTGCTGCGCCACAACAGGTAAAATACACTATTAGACACTATTAAACCTCAGTGTCAATACTCGAACTATGAACTATTTAAAACTCATCTCTTGACAAATCATCAGCACGATCAGATCTACCCATGGTGACAAACACATTGCTTTTCCTTTGATTGCTTCACAATAAAAAGTCGCACCATGTATTCTGTTTTTATGTGAAGCAGCAGCAGTAGGAAATGTTGGGTTATCACTAGCAGAAACTTAATACAGCTCCGACATGATTGGAGGTGGGTGAACAGTAAACAGTGAGGCTGACATCAATGGGATCAAATTAAAAACATTAATGCTAAATTACGTTGCATCGTTTTATGTGCATCTCTCGTGTGTGGAGCCAATTTGAACTTGGAAATTGGCGGACTCCGACAATATGAATGAAAACTACTGAGAGGTAATTACTGAATGTGTCACACGAACACACAATGAAATGTGTGAGAGGTTCTTTAGAATGATACCAGCAATTAACTTTCTACTGATCTACAATGAACCAGGACCACTTCAAGATTTAAATTTACACTTTATTTATAGCAAACTACGTAAAAAGATAAAACAGTTCTCAGGATTTAAAAAGTAAAAAGAAAGCCGACCGATTTCAGTCCGAGCTCCAACCACAATTTCAAAGTCCATACGTCGTCAGTCTGTTCGGTAAGCAGGTAGTGAAAGGGAAGGCTGATTCCACCAGGGCCAACCTGGGCTTCTCTTTCCCTATGCCACTCCGTGATGCGATGCCAGCACTGGAGGCACTGAGGAGGAATAAGAACAGCCCTTAGTCAAGTACAACACACACACCAGTTCTACTGGAGGGTCCTGACCTGTCTCGTTCTTCAGTAAGTGGCTGACAGTGACCAGTTGCCACCAGTCCAGGCAGCCACCAGGTTGGAGGGGGCATGGATTCCATCGGGTGGCACGTTGCAGGCTGTGGTTCCTCTGGTTCCTGTCTGTGCTGTAACATATCCAAGGGGCATGGTTGAAGGTTATTCTCATGTACTGTACGAGTGGGTGTCTCCTTACCTTCTGGCTGGAGTACATAGACTGGATGGTTCTCCTGGAGCTGCTTGATCACCACATATGGTTCTGGAGCCCACCACAAGTTCAGCTTCCCCTTCGCCCTCCTGCGAAAATTTCGGACAAGCACTCGTTCTCCTGGGAGCAGTGGCGCCAACTTGGCTCTTCTGTTGTACCTGGCCCGGTCCCGGTCCTGTCGTTGTTGAGTATGCCTGGCTACCGTCTGGTAGGCATGATTCAAAGCTTCTTGGTGCCTCTTCACCCATCCCGACAGGGTATGTGGCTCGGTTGCAGGTTTCAGGCCACTTGCCCAGTCAACAGGCACCCTGGCATGTCTCCCAAACACCACGTAGTGTGGGGTCATCCCGGTGGTACTGTGTATGGTGTTGTTGTATGCCTGTACGAGAGCTGGGAGCCGGCTTGGCCACTGTGCTTGACTGGTTTCCTCCAGGGAGTTTAACAGCCCCAACAGGGTCTGATTGAACCTCTCAACGCTCTTTTTCCCTGGGGGTGATAGGCTGTAGTGCAGCTCTTCTGACAGCCGTAGAGTTGGCACAGTTCCTTCATCAGTGATGACTCAAACGATTCCCCCCGATCCATCAGGATCCATTCAGGACAGCCAAAGGTCTGGATAAGGTGGTTGTACAAGGCTTGGGCTGTGGTATTGGCAGACTGGTCTCTCGTAGGCACTGCAAGGGCATACTTGGAGAACAGGTCAGTTACGACTAGGATGTAGGGGTACCTGTCCTCAGGCCGCCCCAGGGAAAGGTAGTCTACTCCCACCATCTCAAATGGGTAACTAGTTAGAACAGGTACAAGAGGGACCCTTACCTCTGGCCCAGCCTTGGCACAGACGCATTGAGGGCAGGCGGCCATCCATTCCTTTACATCCTCAGTCATCCTTGGCCAATAACAGCGCCGTCGCAGGGTGGTGAGGGACCTTTCCCCGCTCGGGTGTCCCATCTCGCCATGGTACGTCTCCCACACTTCCCTAGCTTCTTGTTTGGGGACCACCACCTGGAAGACCTCTTCCCCGGACCCTGCCTCCTGGTGTAGTCGTCCCAGAATGCCATCTCACAGCACAATGTGATCCCATTCTTGTTGTAGTTGTTTATATGAGGACGTATGAGGACATCAGGCTACAGTCCCTGTTCCTTCCTTTGCCGTATCTGCATCAGCTCCAGGTCCATGGCCTGCCGATCTGCCCACGACTGTTCTCCTTCCACCATCACCCTGCTGGCAAGGGATAGCATCGGGTCCTGCAGTTCTGGTAACCTGGAGAGAGCATCTGCATTTTTATTTTGGGTACCTGGCCTGTATTTGATGACGTACTTGAAATTTGCCAGCTGGGCCGCCCACCGCTGTTCCACAGTACCAAGATGTGCGGTGTCGAGGTGGACCAATGGGTTATTATCGATGAACACAGTAAATTCAGCCCCATACAGATATTTCTCAGTGACGGCCCATTTCAGGGCTAACAGTTCTAGCTTAAAAGAGCTATAGTTATGGTAATTTCTCTCAGTTGGCTGGAGGCTACGGCTGGCAGAAGTGATCACTCTCTCTTTCTCTCTGCACTTGAGCCAATACCGCCCCCAGACCATCTAAGCTGGCATCAGTATATAGCCTAAATGGTTGGGAAAAATCTGCGTAGGCCAGCACAGGTGTAGTAAGTAAGGCTTTCCTAAGTTGATCTAAGGCCTGTTGACATTCAGGCGTCCATGTGATTGGGGCGTTCCTACTATGTGTAGCAGTCCCGCGTGTCAGAGCATTTAATGGGGTAGCTATTTTGGAAAAGGCAGGTATGAACCGCCGATAGTACCCAGCAAAGCCGAGGAAGGATTTTACCTGCTTCACGGTCTGGGGAATTGGCCAGCCCCTTACCGCTGCAGTCTTTGCTGGATCGGATGCCACGCCATGCTCACTGATGACGTGCCCCAGGTAAGTCACCTCGCGCTGGAACAGGCGGCACTTTGCCGGTTGGAGTTTCAACCCATGGTCGTGGAAGCACTAGAACACTTCCTCCAGGTGGCGCAAGTGACTACTGAAATCAGGAGAGAACACAATCACATTATCCAAATATATCAGCAGGGAGTCATTTACTAAGTTGCCTAGGCAACGTTTCATTAGTCTTTGGAATGTAGCAGGGGCATTACATAATCCAAATGGCATCCGGTTGAATTCATACAATCCAAACAGAGTTGTGAAAGCGGTCTTTTCTCGGTCCATTGGGTGCATTTCCACCTGCCAATACCCACTTGCCAGATCCAAGGTGGAATACCATCTGGCAGATTTGAGTACAGTCAGAGCCTCCTCAATACGGGGCAGCGGGTAGGCGTCTTTGTGGGTGAGCGCGTTAAGTTTTCTGTAGTCCACACAGAACCTCCAACTTCCGTCTTTTTTCTTCACAAGCACTATTGGGGCTGCCCAAGGGCTCGCACTCTCTCTTACCACTCCACTTGTCAGCATATTGTGCAGCAAAGACCTCAGTTCTGTGTACAAACTTGGGGGGACGGGACGGTACCGCTCGCGACTGGGGGGTGCTGGGCCCGTGGGTATTTGATGTTTCACCACTCCAGTAAAGCCAAAATCTTCATCATGGTGAGCAAATGCTAATTGCGTCCTGACCTCTTCCATTATGTTGACCGAGAGGGCCTTCATCTGCTCTCGCACCTCCCCCATTAGGTCCTGCTGGAGTTCCTCTCGTAGCTGGCTTTTCAGTTGTTCCAAGTTGGCTCTATCGGCTCGTGGTGGTGGGGCTGTGATTCTCTGGGACATGACAACCTCTTCTCCCTCCTGTAGTTCTTGTTCCAGAGCCCGCGCTTCTTTACAGGCTGCGCTGAAGGTCAGGTGTTCATCTCGCTGGAGCTGACGGCTCAACTCTTGTTTGATGGGCCCGGCGCATAAGCCAACCATCAGTTGATCCAACAGTAGGTCCTCTCCGTCCTCCGTTCCACCTGCATCTTGCTCCTGCCATCTGGAAAATAATTCTCTCAGCCCTCTACATAAGCACTCACAGTTTCTTCCGCTCGCTGTCTACAATTAGAAAAACTTGCTCTTAACTGTGCCTTAGTGGTTGGTTTAGCATACAGGGTTTGTAACCGGTGTTGAGACAGCAAGACGAGTGCTTTGCGACAGTCTACAAACTACAACCCCGAAAAGCGATACAAAAATATTTATTAATTTAATGATTAAATAAAGTAGTCTCTCCAAACTTACCTCAATTATAACTTGTCTCCTGCTAGTTGTACCCTATTTTTGAAAGTATTTTTGTACCAAGGTAAGCACTGCTAGCTAGTCAGTTGCAGAGGATGAGGGCGTGCCACGCTAGCAGCTAGGCAAGCATTATAACGTGTTACAAAGTGACACACGTTTGTCAAGGAAGGCTGGACTACAATAGAGCTGTTTGGAGTTTGTGAACAGTGTTTTCTGTTGGAGATGGTAAGTCCCTTTGGGGTGGACTTTGTGCTTTTTCACTTTGTAAACCTATTACATGCACAAAAAAGATATATAACCCAATAAAGGAAAGGGAAAAAGCCAAAAAGCATAATGTAAGCACTTTAAGTTAAGATAAGATATGAGGTCTGAGATAGGATATGACATCATAGGACACAGCCATGAGTTTAGGAATTGCTTTTGTAATAGGAAGATAGGATTTTTCCTATCTTTGAAACTTTTAGTTAACATAGGACAAGCAGTTCGGATATTTTTCTGTAATAAGGCCCCAGGGCTCATAGTAGCATGACCAAATAAATAAAAAAAATAAACTATCAATACAGTGGGACAAGGAATGAAATCAGCAGGCACTGGAGGTTTGGGAACACACTGGCTTGTCTGATCAATCCTGCTATCTGTTCTTACCAATAGCACTGAGGTATGGAGGGAGCCACAGAAACACGGGCAAGTAGCAGGTCAATACTACAGGTTGTTGGCTGTGAAAGGATTGGTTAGTCTAAATGCCGGGTACATCAACTCATCATTGTCAGTCAGGTAAATGAGTTAACTGCTGCAGTGTGTGGTGTCCCGATTGTTCAGAAGAATAATGTTGATACTCAGTGCTCATTAGCCTGTGGTTATGTTATAAGTTATAGGTTGGGATATAGGTGGGGCCTGTGTGTGTATATGTAACCAAGTGTACATTTTGTGTTTATCAGTATGTTTCTTTTAAATATGCACAGGCTGTGTAAACAAAACTCCCTCTAGGACAATAAAGATTATATCTATACTATTCCTGCAGCTTGCAGAGTTTGGAGGGTTACTGCAGCAGCGGAAACATAATACACACATAGCATCAACACAATGATCGCAATACTTCATTATTTCTTTAGTTATCAGCTTTATGTAGCCTACAACATAATTGCTTCACTTACACTATATACCCAAATATCCTGTTACGGTGCCATGCACTACAATTTTATTTTTTAGTTTTTTGAGATAGACAATCCAACAGTCATCTTCACTTTATGTAAAGATTGGCCGGGTGTGTGGAAGTGTGAAAATAAGCAGGGTTTGAACTTCTCTCACAAGCTCTCTTTTGTCATTCTCCACACAACTATTTTTGTCACTTTTTGAGTGTATTTTCGAGTATAATATGGTGTTATTAACACCATACATTTAAAGAGAAAAAAAAAAGAAAAAAGTGTGTGCTGTTATCCCCATTATCACCCCTTACCCCTCTGTAAACACATTTGTCTTTAGACATAGTGGTACAGTGCTTCATACATACGCATAAAGTTGAATCCAGGCTACTTCATGCAAATCAGGGACGTCCAGCTTGACTCGCAACCTCTCGAAAACTCACTAAAACCTTTTAAACTGACCGTTGTCAATCTAAAATAAAGACAGATTCAGCAACTGCATAGCCTATTTCTTGCATAAAAAGTTTTCAGAAACACATTTCTGTGAACTATATTTGTGAAATAAGCGAAAGTTTCCAAAAGAGCCAGACATGTTGGTCTGTTTTGAAATCAGGGAGCAGACACCCCATGAGTGAAGCGTTCATCCAATCAGTAGCAGCCATTGTGGTTGTTAGAGGATGAAGCCTGTTTTCTTTGCATGTCAGTGGTCATTGTAGAGATATACAGTGCTGCTCATAAGTATTCATACCCATGGTCAAGTTGACTAAAAAGAGGAATAAAAAAATCATCTTTTGGAAATTGATCTTAATGCCTTAATTAAAAAATGAGGAAAAATCTGACCTTTTAAGGAATTTTTGTGAATTAATAATGTATTATAAATAAATAAATGTTCTTCCTTAAAATACAGGGGCCATAATTATACATACCCCTATGTTAAATTCCCATAGAGGAAGGCAGATTTTTATTTTTAAAGGCCAGTTATTTTTATTTCAGTTAGCCTAATAGCTGGTTTGATTTGCACTGATATGGATCTTAGCTCAGTTAGCTATTAGGCTAACTGAAATAAAACCATGCCAATCTCTAGGTATGGTGAAGGGTATGTGATGATGTGGGGCTATTTTAATTCCAAAGGCCAAGGGAACTTTATCAGGATGCATAGTATCCTGGATCCATGAAATAACTGGCCTTTAAAAATAAAAATCTGCCTTCCTCTATGGGAATTTAACATAGGGGTATGTATAATTATGGCCCCTGTATTTTAAGGAAGAACATTTATTTATTTACAATACATTATTCATTCACAAAACAAATTGGTGTCCTTAAAGGTTGGATTTTTCCTCATTTTTTAAATTAAGGCATTAAGATCAATTTCCAAAAGATGATTTTTTTTATTCCTCTTTTTAGTCAACTTTAGCATGGGTATGAATACTTATGAGCAGCACTGTAGATATATATATATATATATATATATGATAACTGCTAGTGGCAAGGGTCGGCAAGGGTCGGCAAGCCCATCAAGTGTCCAATGCTGCAATCCCTTCCATAAAAAAATGCCCCTGAGTACACGTACCATCAGTATTTTCCTCCCCCAGGAACAGCTTCTTATTTTCATTTCTTTGCTTGTCAATTTTCTCTACGGTGTAATCCCCTGAATAGAAGCTCTTAACAGGCATTTGCCACCTTGAAGGATGTAATTAAATGGAGTTAGATCTGAATGCACAGCTTTTTCGACTAAATATATCCTGTTTGGATATGTTGGTGGTGATTGGGGGAGGGGGGGGGGCTGTCAGACCTCCAGAGGACTGACAGTGACAGACATTCAGGTAGAGGGAGCTGCCAGCTCCACTCTCAACTCAAAGCAGATGTAAGCGGCAGCTTGTTCCTATTGATTAATGTCCTCTAGCACTTTACTACTGAGGACTTCAGATAGAGGTTTGATGCATATAATAAGCTGCCAGTCACCCTCTGAAAGAAAGAAAGAAAACTTTAGTGAAGCTACCAGCTGTAAAGAAGCAATGCTGTCTCTGAGGCTATCAGCTCTGATTGTCTGTGGTGTTATGTTTATAATGGCCACCAGAGAAAAGGGAAGTGAGGCTTTTTTTTGTTGCATTGACTGAATGGCATGACTCCCTTCGTGGGAATACCTGCTTAAGTAAGAGATCACCTGAATGTCTGGCTCACTTCACAAGCATTTAAAGCCACTACAACAATGCTTCTTTTGCTATTGATTAATGGACACAGAGGATCCATTTACCCTTGTCATTTCAAGTGTCTCGTATCCAGATGAGATTGTAAACATTTTTACTTACACATTACATTTATGCCTCTCAGGTGGCCAGATCACAAATCGGATTACAATCTGTCTTGGTTTTCCCGGCTACATGTAAATCAGGGTTGGCCCTCCTCTAGTGCAGAAGGAGGTGGTAATGCACCTGAAGCTTTTAACTGACACAAACTCCAGAAGAAGAATGACTACCCTTCAGCAGTTGAATTACAACAATAACAGTTTACCTAGCCAGCGAACAACTATAGATTAACTAACTAACTAACTAACTAACTAACTAACACTAAACACGTGAATAAATCATATTTATGAACTGCGAGCAAGATAAACAATTTACTGCGTTCAGGTCCCGTTTTGACCTGGTATTAAATCCAATCTGAGTGATCGGATCACAAGTGGACAGCTTAAGCATTAATGATGCATTGAGATCCAATCACCCAGACCACATTCAGAGGTGGTCTGGGCCATATGTGGTCACGTTCTTATAGTGTAGTGCAGTCTGTACATGTGTGTGTGTCCTGGGTCACATTAAGGACCTCCTACTGTGAGCGCAACTCTGTACTAAAGTACTTAAAGTATTTATCAGGTCAGAAACCACTGAAAGTCAATCGTGTGTTTTGGATGTTATTATCATACCTCATTTTTAGTTTCATAAAACATATTCACCAATATGTAGGATATTACTACAGACGTTCTTGTTTGTTTTGTATTATTTTTTTGGGCTTTCATGACCTTTCTTGATAGGACAGCTTGAGGACAGGAAACGGGAGGGAGAGATGGGGGACGAAAGCTTTGGAATAGTCTCCCACTTTGTCTCAGATGTTCCCCCTCCATTGACAGTTTTAAAACACATCTCAAGACATATTTGTTCTCAAAGGCCTTTGGTTGATCTTAGAGGTTTGTAGCATCTTGAGATGATATTGTACTGTATTTCATGCATTTCTTGCTTTATTTTTTTTTTATTTATTTATTTATTTTTTTAATTCATTTTCAATTTGTACAGTACTTTGGTCAACTTTGGTTGTTTTAAATGTGCTATATAAATAAACTTGACTTGACTTGACATGCAGCAAAGGTCTGTGGGGCGGATTTGAACCCACGGCCCAGCCAATGATTCAGCCTACATGGGAACACAGTCTACTGGGTGAGCTAGAGGTCGCCCCAGACATGCTTGTTCTTATGTTGCAACTTCTCGTTTTGCTCTTTAGTAGTCTCGCATTGCCAGACCTATCTCCTCAGCGCTGGAGTAAGCCAGCGAGCCTGAGAGGTCAAAACTGTAAAACGGTTTCATTTTCTATAAATTCTTTAATTCTATTCAATAAAAGTGCCCCCGTTATTTCGTCATTTAAAAACTTTTATTATGCAGCAAAATCAGGAAATGTTGGATCTTCATTAGCAGTAACTTAATACGACCCCTATAATACTTAATACGACTCCTGCACTAATCCAGAATTATTCCAATCATCCTGCGCTGACACTCTGTGGACTGTGTAGCTTCTCTGAAACTAAAAAGAATCCAGGCCAACAGTGTCGGAACTCTCCGTGGTCTTAGACGAGACTGTAGGAGCGCAGAGCGCAGGTGGAAAAAAGACAAACTCCAGGGGCCTCATTTATAAAACTCTGAGGAGATTCTATTCTGAAAGACTTTTGCAATACAGCACAGGTCCTAATCATCCGACACACCTTTTCAGGTGCATATAATAGGACTCCCCCAGACCTATCCAGGCACCTCCAACGTGATTTTAAATGCCCGATGGTGTGCTCCACCACCGACTGAGCGCCCGTGTAGAGCGTTGAAGCAGTTTTGGGCCGTGGTTTGGGGGTTGGGGGAAGGGAGTGAGCAGCCAGTTCCTTAGCGGATACCCACTATCTCCTGCGTGAAAATTGTATTGTAAATTATTGTTAGAAAGCCACCCCAGACAAAAGTTAACATTAAAAAAAAACACACATATATAGGCTTACCCAAAAGCCAACCGTCCTGCACTGCGCCAGCCTGCAGCCATCTCCCTACACTGCTTTGTCTCAATATGAAAGAGTTGTGTGTTGAGCTAGCGAGCCACAACATTTAACAATATCATGTCCGGATCACATATGATTTGCACGTTAATTGAATGATATTGCTTTATTAATTCCAATAAACTGGTAGTGGATTGGAGTCATATTGGCTTCATCAGGGTAATTAAGTGGCGCAGATGTTTTGATTATGGATGGCACAGTGACTTTAAATAGATTTATTTGTTGGATATAAATATCCATTTTTATAATTCATGGATAGACCTAATTGATTGTTATGAAAACTAAATTAAAATTTAGAGTGTGCTCACATGCAAGCTGTGCACTATGCATCCAGAGTACTTTATCCATGTGATATTTCGTGTTATCATCGGAGGTCACTAAAACGCAGTCTACAAAACCTTTGGAGCGTTACGCACGATCACACACATGGTCAAAAGGTTGCGGAAAACTGGGCACATTTTTACGCGTGGAAATTCTTTATAAATCCCGACTTTTGTGAGTAATGTTGCGACCGCAAATTTCACCCTGCTTTTCTTGGGTAAAAGGTTCTATAAATGAGGAACCAGGTCTCTTCTGGAATGTTTAAATGTTTAAGGCTCTACCAAAGCTCTGTTAAGTCAGCTAAGACATATTTTGCTGAATTAATTAAGAAAGTGCCCATAGACCTAAAATCCTGTTTAATACAATTAAGTACAGTTTGAAATCCTGCTACTGCTGCCGTTACAACCCTTGCCCCCACGACTGAAACCTGTGAAATTATTTTACCGATACAATTGCTAGAATTTGATCTCACATCACACCTACACATGTTGCCCGTCAGAGCTACGTTATCCAGTTAGTCGTCTGCAGCTGTTTCAGCGAGTATCATCCTCCCAGCTGTCTCATGTGGTCTCTAGCATCCCACTTCTTGCCCCTCGGACATTTCACCATCCCACCTTATTATAGAAGTTTTTGAAACCATCAGCCCTTTCATTTTGGCTATAATAAACAACTGCCTAACACATGGAGTTGTGCCATCCGATTTTAAAAATGCAACTATACAACCGTTATTTAAGAAACCCAATCTAGACCCCAGTGACCAAAATAACTACAGGCCCATATCCAAACTACCCTTTATTTCCATGATCTTGGAAAAAGTCGTTTTCACCCAGGTCTCCTCCTATTTAAATTCATTCAACATCTTTGACAAATTTCAATCCGGCTTTCGTGCTCTACGTTGCACAGAATCTGCTCTGCTTAAGGTTTACAATGACATATTCCTTTCTGTCAATACCCGTTCCTGCTCCATTCTAGTCCTGCTTGATCTCACCGCGGCATTTGACACAATAGACCATGTCATTATTTTAGAACGCCTGGAAAGTAGGTTTGAAGGGCCCAGTGTTACGATGGTTTGCATCCTATCTGAAAGACAGAACCTTTTCTGTCACTGTAGGAAAGTACTCTTCTTCCCCTGCTCCCTTCACATGTGGAAATCCTCCAAGGTTCAATATTGGGTCCTCTTTTATTCTCATTATATATGCTTACCCTTGGCTCTATCTTTGAGAAATCTAATCATTGCTATGCGGACGATACACAACTTTGTATCCCAGTTACTCCTGACGACACCTGGTCTCGACAAAACCTTTCTGATTGTCTTAGTGACATAAAATGTTGGATGGCGGCAAAATTCCTTCAATTAAACAGAAGTAAAACTGAAGTAATTATGTTTGGCCCAACTACCACTGCTGCCAACTTAACCAATGACCTTGGCCCCCTTACTGCAAACCTACATGATGTAGTCAAAAATCTTGGTGTCTTCCCGGACACTTCACTGAATTTTGACAAACAAGTCAGTTGTGTAGTGAAGAGCAGCTTTTACTAGCTTAGAATCCTAGCCAAATTAAAGCCGTTTTTATCTAGCCGGGACTTGGAAATAATTATTCATGCTTTTATCACCTCTCGGCTTAATTATTGTAATTCTCTGTATTTTGGCATTGCCCCACTCCACCCTCTACAGACTCTAAATGGTTCAAAATGGAGCTGCTAGATTTCTAACTGGCACAAGGAGAAGGCAACACATCACTCCTGTTCTGGCTCACCTGCATTGGCTACCAGTGAAATATAGAATCTATTTTAAAATCTGTTTGTTTTTAAAGCATTGAACGAACTTTCTCCACAATATGCTGCGGACCTGCTAACTCCATATTTTGCCCCTAGATTAATCAGGTCATCCTCACAACAGCTTCTCCTCGTCCCTCACTCACAACTGCAAAACTAAAGGGGACCGTGCTTTCTCCGTGTCTGCTCCCAGGCTTTGGAACAGCCTCCCATCCCATACTAAGGCATGTTCTACGACTGAAAACTGAAAATCTAATTTGAAGACCCGTTTTTCTTCTTCTTGCTTTTAGAGATGTCTGAGGCTGCCTGGCTTCTGTCAAGCTACCTCCTGATCTGTCTTTTATTCCCTATACTGCTTTTAAGATATTGCTGATTTAATTCACTCTTCTAACTTCCTTCTTTTTTGATGGATGTTTTACCATGCAAGTTGTTTTGTGGTTGTTATGTACTTTTTTATTTATGAAGCCTGCTGTTGTTTATCTATGTATCGAGGCATACTTCACCCCATCTGCCCTGGTTGTAAAGCATTTTGGGTCAGCTTATGCTGTTTCAAATGTGCTATATAAATAAAGATGACTTGACTTGACTATAAGCGGACATAAAAAAGCAGATATAAAAACTAAACTTCAAACCAGAGATTCAGTTAGAAGCTACAAACGTAGTAGACATCCCTATTTCGGCATACAGACAGACGGTGGGCAGCGCTGTTTTATTAGTCAGAATGTTGGGGGAGAACTCAGTCTTTAGGATACATAATCTGGGGACCATGAGTGTCTGTACAAAATTTCATTGCAATCCTTTCAAAAGTTGTTGAGACGTTTCACTAAAATCAAAAAATGTCAACCTGTTATTGGCAGCAGTTGCGAAGTCAGGGAATCACTTTTGGCATTGTCATTAGGATACATCATTTGCACCAAATTATGTGCCAGCTGTACAAGTGTATGTTTAGAAATTTCACAGATGAGTGAAAACTTTGACCTGCTGGTAGTGCTAGAGGAAAATTCAGAGGATCACCAAAGTCATTAGGATTCTTCCTCTGGAGACCACGAATGTATGTACAAGATTCCATAGCATCCCATCCAATCTTTGTCTCTTTGGACTAAAGTGGTGGACCAAACAGTCAACTTACAAGGATATCCCCAGAATCAAGCCCTAACTATGGCTTGAAAAAAAAAGGAAACAAGGTCAAGATTATACAGCAATGCAAGCAGCTCTTTGAGTCTGTACTAAGGCTCAACTGCTTTGGGCTAAATGCTAGCATGCTTACAATGGAAATGATAACATGCTGCTGTTTAGCAGGTATAATGTGTACAGTACCATCATCATTTAACATGTTAACATAATTAGCACCCGACAGAGTACAGCTGAGGCTGATTTCACAAAAACCTGAAATGTCATGGTGGCACTACAGGAAAAGGGGTTCACCTAAGTCATTAAGAAACATCATCTGGGGACCATTACTTGACCATGAACATGACCATGACAAAATGTCATATAATCCAGTCAATAGTAGACCAAAGTGGTGGACTGAGTCTAAAAAGAAAACTAAAGTCAAATAAGGCAGAGACTGGATATAATACCTTTTTTGCTTTTGGAGCACCACCTTTTATGTATGCACAGTGCTTGATTTGCCAAAAACTACTAGGAGAAATCAATGACAGAGCCACGATAAATGTGTGTTTGATGTGATTCATATCCAAAACAAGGGTATGAATTTTGATCTGTACATATGCGTCCAAATGCCCCGGTCCTCTTTCAACACCTCCTGTTACTCAGCAGCCTGTCAGCCACCTGTCTCATCATCACTCACACTGTTTATGCTTTCTAACCGGAGGCTTGGATTGCATACCAACTACTTCAAACCCTCATAACAAAATAAGCATATTGGTGTTATGAAATACAAAGCAGAAGGAGCATTACACATACTCCTCAAAGCAAAGTCTTTCCCTGCCTACCTGTCCACTACATATTTGTGCCACCACAGTCTCATTATGGCTGGTCATGACTCGCTCAAACACACATCTTCACCTCTCATTAAACCTGTGATATCCCACAGTGCTCTTTAAGAAGGGCCAAGCTCACTCTGCTTGATATAAACAGTTGGATAATTAAAAAAGCTGCTTTTTAGGAGCTAAGAAAAACCACCTTGATTTTAATTTGGTGCCCACCGATTTGTGAGGCTGTCCAACTAGGTTCTGAAACACATCACATCACACACATCATTTTCCAGCCTGAAAGAGACCAGCCAGTGTTTGTACATTTGTATACTATCTGCTAGTAGGCATTTAATGAATTTTGAAGTTGAGTTCACTCATCACTAGAGGTACTACTCTGCCTGTGAAAACAATTTTATAATTGTCTCTGGAGGAGTTTGAGTATGAGAATATAACGCTTATGGTGTCACAGTAATGTCATTGGAGTTATCTCTTGGCCTTGGACTTCTTTTTTTATACTCTGTCTCTTGCCAGTCCCCCAAATCTCTGCATCCCTTTAATTCAGGCCCACAGGTGATTGCCTCATCCCTCATTCCTGCAAAATAACCATGAAATTGAATCAGCACCTCTTTAAAACAGCGTCAGCAAAAAATACATTTTAAGAAAATGTTTGGGGCATTTTAGCCTTCAATAGACTGGACAGCTATAGACAGGAAGGGGGGGGACAGGGGGGGAAGACATGCAGCAAATGGCCGCAGGTTGGACTCGAACTCTGAGCCGCTGCATATGGGCGCCTGCTCTACCAGGTGAGCTACCCAGTCACCCAGAACCTTAGATTTTAATGTTTCATCTAGTTTAAACTGCAACAGACACCAGTGCTGTATGGCATACATCAAGCACCTTTGCCTATTGTTTTCTATAGAGGCTAAACCCTAACATGGGCTGCATTCAAGCTCCAGCCATCACAGGTTTGGCATATGCTACTGTCTTATTTCCCAGTACCCACAAATGCAGCAATTTTATCGCATTCACTAACTCATCAGCTATCAAAAAGCACCTGCAAATAAACGTTTTCTTGTTCTGTAGATGCATTTTTGATGAACACTGTCAGCGCTAACCTTGGTGAGAAATACATTGTTTTTCCCGTGACTGCTTCACCATAAAAGCCAATAGAAAAACGTTGGATTGCATACACCCATTGTTTTCAATAGATCTTTTGTGCATGTGAAGCCAATTTGAATATGTTTGAATCAATTTGAATTTAAAAACTACTGAATGTAAATACATTGAATGGCTATTGCAGAAAAATTGCTGACCATAAATAGTTTGATTTCATAATAATCTTCAGGATTATAGTATCACATAGTTTTAGAAAAGTGCTGGATCAGAGAAAACATTTCTGCCATTAAAATAGAACATTTGAAATATTTTTTTTCTCATGATTCGAACATGGGAAACTCAAAGGGAAGTTAAGGGCTGAAGAGGTTAAATAATTATTGGTGTCACAAAGGTATTTAGGTCCCAGTTTCACAACATGCAGCAGTGAGCAGCAGCTACTATCATAATGTTTGCTGAGCTCTCTCCCTCCATTCTGACGTACAAGACCACCTTTGAATGTACACATTGTATCGCATTAGGCATAGCCGCTAAGGTCCCATACATATGCACCGCCTAATCATGCCCCGCAGGTAGGCAGATTGATTGCAATGTCTGAGGAAATAAGGACGTGTTGAGGAGGCAGGGGGTGGAGGATGATCCTGCACCATGCTGAGAAACTGCACACATCCAAGTGACATTAGGGATAAAGGGCTCCGTAATAGCAGCTATACAGTATATCCCCCACACAACCATCACCACATTGAGAGACAGACAGGCCTCCCCACCACCATCCACCCATATTCTCCCCCCCGGGACAGTGATCCAGATCAGGCAGAGCCATCAGTGGGGGTGGAGGGTGTCTTGGGGGAGAAAAAAAAAGCAGCAGTTCATTTATCACCGTGATGCAACTTTAATGAAGTGATAATGCATTAACACATTCGCTGAGGGTGGCACAGGGACAAGAAGATGTGATGAGAGGAAGGGATGGCTAATAAGAAGGAGAATTCATGTTCCCGGAGTAAAGGTGACAGTATACTCATGGACTCCAAGCATGTCGATGCATACAAATTTGTGTATAGCTGCTGTGGCTTTTTTTGTACTCTCCATGATGTTGAAGGCACATTAACTCTAAAGAGTTTGCTTAAACCTAGAAAACAAAAAAAACCACAAGTAATAGTGATATTTAATTAATATGAGATTATATATTAATATTTGCAGACAACATTTTGCACTGGGGGAGATGCTGAGTTAAGATATCAAACCACCCCTTTACTGTGCAGATTTCATAACATTTTTGTGTTTTATTTTCTCTGAACGACCCTTAGAAATAAAGGGACCGACAACGGCACTCTGGGAATTTCACCCAGAGAATAGAATTTTGCTTATTTACCATACAAAGACCACAGGTTTGATTATACATGAAGCAGGGAGATGTGGTTCCGTTTCAAGGACAACTATTTTATTATACAACCACTAAAATTAACCATTTGTATAAAACCAATAAAATACCATTCACACAGGGATGTTGAGGGGACAAATTGGACCTTTAAAAGATCAGAATGCGGCATTGTTGAGTCACCTGGAATTCACTTATTCACTTTTTTCTAAAAGCTCTAAAGCATTAACTATGGATGGATTTAACACAAAAAAAAAAAATCGGTGACTTTTTTGACCCTCTAAAAAAACCTGGATAACAACGGCAGAGCATCAGTAGCTGTGACTGAGGATGTGGGTCACTGCCAGCTAATGCCTGGCTACCTGTAAGCTCATGCCGAAAGATGCTAATGCTACAGATGAAACCAGGACTGATATAATGGACTAATGTCAGCATGTTTAGCAACATTTAGAGATAATGCTAAGAGAAAATATCACTAAAAAACTGATCATTCGTAAAGGCAAAGCGGATGAAATAGTGAAATTTGACTTTAAAAACAGAACAAGGTAAAGAAAACAGGGACAGGGGAGTGTAACTGTACTTAGTTAACTGGTGGATGAGAATGTATATTTTTTAAGCATGAATAACAAAAGGCAGAGATTGGTCTTAATGTTAAGAGTTATGGAGGTTTTTATTATTACTCTCTTTCCCTCTATCTCTATCTAGGGGCTTTAATTAAAACAAATGCTGTTTTATTCAATGTTATGCTTTTGTATTTGCAGTGCATTTCATTTTTTTCAGCAAAATGTTTTACTTGTATTTGTTTTGTTTAGTTTGTGAATACTTTTCATTTTCTCTCAGGTGTGTTGGCCTCTCTGGGCCACCATACCTTTGAGATTTAAATAGGGAATGTTCTGTGTTTCATACATACACTGCTTCAAAATACTGGTTTATTTTTTTTCTGTTAACAGCTGTTTTTCATCATTTTTAAAATATTT
Source organism: Sander lucioperca (assembly GCF_008315115.2). Lineage (NCBI taxonomy): Eukaryota > Metazoa > Chordata > Actinopteri > Perciformes > Percidae > Sander > Sander lucioperca. The sequence continues at coordinate 8,120,397 of NC_050182.1, read as the reverse complement.
CTTGCCACATCATCCAGAGAATTGGAAAATCAGCTTGTGACAGAGTCTCACAGTAATCAAAGAGCTTTGTTTCCTTGTGTTTCCTGAGTGCTGGGTGGGTCCAGGTGGAATAACCTGTGGTGCTCCTGATGAGTAATTGCCTCCCACCAGTCTGCAAATGAGTATGAATCTGCCCCTGTGGGGGAGTGTGGGAGACCCCTAAACTTACCAAACATTGGTTGTGGGTGATCCTGTGGCACCATACGAGAAAGATACCAACCCTGCCTGCCCAGTACTGGAAAGTCCTTCATTGCACATGCATCGGCAGGTAATTGGCATTCCATACGCCTAGTGTATGAAATGTCCGTATCGTAACTGCGCTGCATTTTTATAAACTATGATAATCTGGTCATGGGTCACATCTCTGGTCTGCATCTAGGCGCCGTCTCACTCGCCCTTACTTATAGAACAGTAGTTAACATAAGTCAATCATTACCAGCAGAAACACTGGTACAGGTTTCCCTCTCCTGCTTAACAAAATATACAGCTGTGCAAATAATAAAATGTAGGCTAATGTCATCAGTGTGGACCGTCGCTGAGTCTCCCTCAGTGTGAGCGAGCGATAGATGCAAACACTGGCACGGCCTAACTGAGGACGGATTTACGGTTATGTAACGCAACATCAAACTAATTTGATATAAACAGTATTGTCTCATCTCTATCTTGTTTTAAAAAAATATTGATATAGCTTAAAAAGTCCATAAATCATATCTAATAATACACAAAAGTGGCTATTAGTTTTGGAACAGCAGGATTCGGGATAATATTGACCCGTAGTTGGGCTTCAAGCTAAAGTTCAGTATTAAAAGCTTGTCTGCAGTGGGTGTTTGAGAGATAAAAGGGACTGGTGGAAATAATGACGTTTCAGAGAACGTCTGCCAGATGACTGAGACAAGTGAGTCTCCATGGTGCTGATCTGTCTTCACAAACATCTCTGCTTCATCAACCAGAGAGACATGCTGAAAGTAGAAGAAAAGGGATGAAGAATGTGCAATCAACATGATCTCTCAACCCCCGCCTTGCCTTGCCTCTGGTATTCTTTTTAATACCGTCTGTGTCTGTGTCTCTTTTTAGGAGTCAGCGGGGAAGGGAAAAAGGAAGAGGGAGAGAGAGATATTAGACAAACGTTAGCACTGAAAACAGCCCAGTATCCCAAGGAATAGTGTTCATATTGGACAAATCTACAAAGCACAATGTTTGTCTAATGCCAACGTTTAGTGCCAATGCATGAAGTGTCTTTAATCTAGTAAGTGGAGAACAGGGAGACCACTACATCCTGCAAGACAAGGTTGATGTGAATGACGGTGTAGTCAAGCTAGCGAGCTAATCTGCTAGCATGTATGCTGCTGGCACTAAAGTTATCTAATAGGCCACACTAGCGATGGGTTTACAATGCCATTGCATTATTATTAAAAGGAATAATTAATTATTTTAAATAGATACATTTTATTTGGATCTGATTGTTTTCCTACAGTGACACTGAACTATGCCCAATTCATTATCTAGTATTTCCTCATCCAGATATTCTGAACAGAGCTGATGGACCACTGCTGTAGTCTACGTGATACACAGGTATACTTTTAGGTATACCCACTAAGAAATCTCTATGATTTCCATATACCCACTTAAAAATGTGCAATTATACACAACAACATGTTTTTGTGACAGAACTTTCACTTCAGATATTTGCATTCACAAATATGGGGTCGAGTAATGTGACAGCAAACTAAACTAACACTGCAGAACATGCAGAGAGACTTTTCTCATCTTTCATCGACCCGCTGAGCGCAGTGCGTAGTGTGTGCGTAGCGACTAACGCCAGCATCCTCCCTTCACCACACATTTAAGACAAATATAAGTAGCCTATTTTATTTTGCCCTCGTTGCTTTGGGATCAACTTTTGTGATCCAGACTCAGGTCCCTGATGTGAAAGTCCCCTTTCTGCAATATTATATTTTTGATATATTTTAAATGTCATCTGTGTTTTCCTTCTCATAGGATAAATAAAGGTATTCCCACCATAAATTGGTGCATAAAAGTGTATCAGAATGCAGGAAATTAGTCTTTGACGCTCAAAATAACCCTGGGGGAGGACACCCAGACCAGACAAATAGGCCAACCTTGCCACCCAGTTCATGTCCTCCATGTGTTTCACCAACGGAGCGTTGATTTCGGTGAGAAATAGGAGGACTTCCTCACGCAAGTCACACAGGCGGGTGAAGACCTTGTCCCGGGACAACCAGCGGACGTCAGAGTGCAGGAGTAGCTGGCGAAAGTGTGCGCCCATCTCATCGCAGAGGATGGAGAACAGACGAGCATTCAGGGCGCGGGCTTTAATCAGGTTTACAATTTTGACTGCCTCACCCAGGACCGCACGCAGCTCCTCGGGCATCTTCTTGGCTGCCAAGGCCTGTCGATGGATGATGCAGTGACTCCAAAAAGCAGCGGGAACAACGTCTTGCTCGTCTTGCAACGTTTCACCAGACCACTGTGGCGACCTGTCATTGCCCTGGTCCCATATACCATAGCACCGCTTCCAATCAATGTTGTTATCCTTAATGAAGTCATTCAAGGCCTTGAATAATTCTTCTGCCGTGGTGTGAGCTGTCAGAGAATGACAAAACAGAAACTCCTCCTGAACATTGAGCTCTCTAATGTAGCGCACATAAGTCATTAACTGTGCGCAGTTAGCCACATCGGTGGACTCGTCTATTTGAATGGAGAAGTAAGGACTCTCACGAATACCGTCCAGCACCTGCTCCTTCACATCCAATGCCATGTCAGAGATACGGCGCTGGACAGTGTTGTCAGACAAGGGGATGACATTCAACTTGGCCGCAGCAGCTTCTCCCATCATCACCAAGCACATATCCTTTGCAGCAGGCAGGAGTAAGGGTTCGCCGATGTTGTGGGGCTCACCCGCCTTTGCAACGCGTAATGCTACGAGATATGATGCTTCAGTTGCCTTGCAGTTTGTAGTGCTGAATGTTTCGACTATCTTCTTCTGTGTCTTTAGTTCCTTTAGCTTTGTACTATAAAACTAGCGGCGCCTTAGACACCAAACTTTGGTGCTTGGTTTCCAGATGCCTGCAGGGTTTGCAGGGTCTCCTGCTATCGTTAGCCAGAACTTCTTTACAGACCACACATTGTGGCTTTGGAACATTGGCTGGCCCTGTCCAAGAAAATCCCATCTTTAAATATACATCATCATACTTTCTGCGCTTTCTGCTGGGTTCAGACATTGTCTCTCGTGCTGGGTAAAGTTTCTCTCACTGCTAGCTAACTAGATGTTTCCTTTCAAAGTAACATCCGCTGTCAGGACTTAGAGAGTGATTATCAAAATAAATAAATAAATAAATAAATAAATAAATAAATAAATAAATAAATATATATATATATATATATATATATATATATATATATATATATATATATATATATATATATATACACATATATATGTGTATGTATTCAATTCCATTTATCCACCAAATCATTATTTTCCAGAAAGCATAAATAATTGTATTATTTTTTAAATATTTCCCTGCTTTTTTCACGCCTCCCCTGAAACTCTTTGGAACCCCACAGGGGAGGTGGGCCTCACACTTTGAAAACCCCTGATATAGTCTATATCCATGATGTTCCACTTCCGGGATTGCTCCGATGCTGACGGAAATTCCCCCGAATCACGCTCTTTTAGCCCGGATGTCCGTTACCTTCCGCTTTCTTTGTGTTGGAATTTTAAACTCTGGTGGATTTCTGAGGACTATGGTTAACTGCTCCTCAGATCTCTGCAGGGTAAATCCAGACAGCTAGCTAGACTATCTGTCTGAGTTTTCTATTTCACGACTAAAACAACTTTTGACAGTACACGTTCCACCAAAACAAGTTCCTTCTAGAGGCTATTTTGCAGAGGCTTCGTGGCTCTGTCAGGCGCTTAGCGCTGCCCATAAAGATTGTGATTGGTTTAAAGAAACGCCAATAAACCAGAGTACATTTTTCTCCCATCCCGGAATGCTGTGTGGACTAGCCAGACCCTCCTTTGCAGCGCTGTGGTGGAAGGTCTGGCAAAGCAAGACTAGGAATGGTATAACTCTAAAATGACTGTCGCCGTGAGAACATGAAATGCAAGGGGCCGTGCACTGGGTGTCATATCAAAATGATCAATACTTAGAAAAACAGTGGTATTACCATAGAGTTTACGACAGCTGGGATTATTTTAGCCCCAGGCTGAAGTAAGATGAAAGGAGTGAGAGGGTGTTGTGGTTGAGGGAGCGTCACCGAGGTAAAACACCAGGCCATTATCGTCATGCTTTAATGCAGAGCTTAGTATTCAACACATCAGTTTTATTCCACCATGGCTTGGGATTCATTTGGAATTCAGTTACAGTTGCATATTACTGCAGTGGCAAGATGGGAGGAATGAAAGAGAGAGAGAGAGAGAGAGAGAGAGAGAGAGAGAGCAAGAGAAAAAGAGGGTAAAAAAAAACAAAGCAGTGATGGCGATAATGGCTGTCATTTTGTGCCACACACCCAGGGCACATCAGCAGCAGGAGCACATTAGTATAAAGAGTCTGTGTTTCTTTCTATTTTCAACCAGAACTGCCTCAAGTTCACCTCAGAGGTCAGCCCAAGTCCAAGAGATTGAAGAAAGGCTTATGAGGGAACACAAAAGGATAGAGCTCAAATGTGGATGCAATGGCCAACAAGCACTGATTTCACGTGCGATGTAGGTAACAATCATTCCCACCTTTCAGCTGGGACCTGAATTCTGAAATAGCTATGTAGATCCTACGAATAGTTGCCTTTTTTTCAGTTAAAAAGGTTTTAAAGTTTTTGGGTTAATTACGTAGTACATTTAGATGCAAACAAATACTTTGACTACGAGAAGTTTCCAGATTAAGGAAATAGTTTATTTTAAGTGATTAAGTCATCTTTGTTACTTGTTTTTTAATAGTTGAGTCCAGAAGTGGAAATCAATACAAAGCATCAGTGTTAATCCGATATTTAACTTAAAGGCTGTGGTATTTTTTAAACCTCTTGTAGCGCTATGGAGCTGGTTTACGGGTCCCCATTTTGTTTATCTCAGCAAAAGCAGTAAAAAGAAGACTGCTAGCAAGTTAACGAGAATGTTAACAATGCTGCATTTAAAATACTTTTTAGTTTTGCAATAGTTTTATGAGGAAGGACATGATTTCAAGGCATTTTTTCAAAGACACACTCAGGGCCCTATTTTAACGATCTAAGCCCACGGCGTGAAGCGCATGGCGCAGGTGCGTTTAGGGCGTGTACAAATCCACTTTTGCTAGTTTAACGGCGGAAAAAAGGGTCCGTGCGCCAGGCGCATGGTTCAAAAGGGTTGGACTTAGTGTCTTCATTAATCATAGGTGTGTTCTGGGCGTAACATGCTATAAACCAATCAGAGAGTCATCCCCCATTCCCTCTAAAAGCCAGGCGCGTTTGTACCTTGGCGCATTGCTATTATGATGACGGATTTGCAGAGCAGGAAGGAGAGAAGAAACTGATCCGCTTGTGCGTGAAGTGAAAGCCATTTATTAAAGTTATTTCTTCACTTTACTAATGGGTAGTTTAATCTATGAAAATGGATAATATATTATACTGTAAGAGATCAACCAACCATTCTACCCGTATTTCATTTCATTTAAACCCAGTGAGGCTTTTAAGTTAGCTTGGCTTCTTACACGTCTAAACGCTATTAGGGACTGGTTAGCAGAATGTTTTATGTCTACTCTTAAACATACGGGTAGCACTTCTTTTCAGGAACAAACTAATAGACAAACAAAACATGTTGATACATTTTTGTTAATTTCTGGACAGTGTCAAAAGGATATACCTGATGCACTTTGACATTCAGGGCAAAGAGGGGAGCTTTCAGTCCAAAATGGCAGACGCACTGTCAGTCTCTAGTGGTGTTGCACAAAAACCATGTGAGTGTCGCCTTTTATTATTATAACCTCTTTGCCCCCACCATCAATCAAGGGAGGAAAGCCTTTGATGCCATCAAACTTGCATCCAATGAAACAAAGACCTTTTAGCATCATGCGCAAACTGACGCAGAGGAGGATCAGTGCAAAGTCTAATCTTCTTGGAATAACATCAAGAAAATCTATAGTTAAACAGTAAAGAAAGTAATCGGTTTTCAGACGGAAGAGGGGGAAAAAAATCAGATACTTTGAAGAAAATCTATGAGAAGAAAACTGGCCAAAGAAAAACTGCTGTGTGAAAAATCGCTTAACCAGGCTGGTAAAGCAAGCACAGACAGAGTATAAAATCAAAGAGGTGAAATAGAGGCCTACCAATAGCAACATGGCGAAAAACAGTGGATGCAGAGCTGAAGGAGATGGGTCTCTCATGGGACCAAGCCCAAGCTGTGGCCAAACTCCACTCCCCCAGTTTCTAAAACATGCTTTTTGCTATAAATTTGTAGTCTCCAATCTGACATTATTTTGTCAGTCAAAGCATGTAGGTGTAGTTTCCTGCCTAATCTGTTTTTGGTGAAAACACAGAGTATGCTTATTAGTGTCAGCTGACAGCATGTGTGAACACAGTGTGCCCCCCATGAAAGGGGGGCACACTGTGTTCACACATGCTGTCATGTGTGTTCATTAAAATGTGCTTACAATTCAATAAATTAAGAGCAGTTGATCTTGTATGTATGTTGTAGTGAATTACTCCATTTGATAGACATTATAGCTGACAAGTCATACTACATTTTCCAATGCATGAATCATTTTATTTGTCTGTAGAAAGGCTCGACATGAATTGAATTACGGAACAGCCTGATCCTGATCATCCTGAAGAGGAAGATAATGGTCACCAAACTCCCAAAGGCCGTAATGTTAAAAAACAACTGCAGCTGAGTGTGAACTCTTTGTAAGTTAATGCGAGGTTCAGTGAAAGTCAAGGCCAAGTTTCATGTCCATCACAGCTCTTCATTCATTAGTAAAGAGCAGTGGACTGGTGCTGTCAACAGCAGTGAATAATTCATCCACCTGTGCAGCGCTCAGAACTTTCTAAAAGGCCAGCATTAGCAGTCCCACTGGACTTCAAATGCAGAAACAAGCCTTTGACTTCAATTAAAACGGATCGATAGAATGGAGTGGAGAAAATCTGTAGGCGAGGCCTGGTTCCTCTGATGCTGTTGTCTTTGCGGCATTAAAAATAGAGGAATAAAAAGTTAAGTTGGAATATCATCAAATGAAACTGTTGAAAAGATATTTACAGAGGTTTGATTACATTTTTGATATGTCTTTGTTTTATTATTTATGTATTTTTACTAACCTTTCTTGACTCCCATATCTAATCCCCATTATTCCTAATCTGTTTTGCAGAAACAGGAAATTAACATAAATGCAATAATTTCACATTTAATTCATTGGGAAAGTCTCTTACCTATTTGAGAGATTATAGAGAATTTAAAAGTAAGGCTGGTAATATGTATTTTGTTATTGTCAACAAATCCCATGAAAAGTCCAAAAGCAACAATGTGTTGGTCCACCTCTCAATACTTCCTGACTACCCTACCCTGTCTGTGGTACTCAACTCCAAGCCCATTGGTTCCTACTGAAGAGGTAAATCTGTAAAAACAGCTCATAAATATGTAGTTTGATTTTTATTAAAGACTTCCTAAAACAGATGGTCACTGTCGTTCAGTGAGGAAATAGTGCATTTGTTGGGACTGTTTTTATCTCTGAATTAAAAACATCTGTGTTTTCAGTATTCTGTGCGGACTGAACTAGTTTCACTTCATTCGTTGGGCCAGGAATTGTGTTCACATTAGGCAAGGCAGGGCAGCTTTATTTGTATGGCACATTTCAGCAACAAGGCAATTCAAAGTGCTTTACATTAAACATTAAAATTCAGTTAAAAACAATAAAAGTTACAATGCAGCATGAGAAATGAACAATTATTTAAATGTGGCGTGATGGGACTTTTTGGTGTCGAGCACCTTTTTGGCCCGCTCAACCCCCAGACCCAAGGAAGACACCGGCAACGCCGTCTGGGGAATTTCACCCCGAGAACAGGACTTGGCTAACTCGATAGTTAAACCACCAAAATACAGAAAGCACACAGGTTCGACTTATGCATGGAGCCAGAGACATAGTTCCTTTAAAGACAATTATTTTATTTACACAATTACTAAAAACCTGAAGTATAAAATACCACACACACAAGGGTGGGGAAATGGGTGAGGACCAGTGCTGAGGCCTTAGCAGTGGAGGGACGGGGTCAAGGGGTGTGGGATCTCAGGGAAGGATCACCCCAATCACACGTGAACTTACACACACACCGTGGTGAAAACTCAAAATAAACCAAAGGGGGAAAACACAGCACACGGGAGGGAGACACCACCACCAGGGACACCGACACCACCACCAAATCTAGGCAGCCGAAAGTGACTAATAGCTGCCTAGAGCCAAACAAAAATAACCAAAGATTAACAACAAATAAACCATAACGTTTCCACAGAAATTAAAGTCTTCATCAGAACTTAAACAAAAAGAAATAGAAATTAACCAAAAATCAACAAAGAAACCCATAAACATAAATCCCAATCTCCACACACATACTATTAATAAACACGGGCAGGCCAAAGAATGGCAAAGCTGTTGCCTGTGTCACCAAAACAATCACTCAATCTTATACAGCCCAGGCTCCCAGTTGGGCAACAGATCCGGAAACAACGGCCAATTGCAAATGCGGCGCTGAAAGTATGTGGGCTCATACAAATGACCTGTTGAAACTTAAGTCAGTCGAGACAAAATAGCAGCATGGCGGGGGAAGAGGGGCTAGCGCAGACACCAGCACCGGCGAAGCAGTTTACAAACCCTATTAGGGACCTTCGCACCAATACACCACCCTCACCGAAGTGCCCATAGTACAGCTACACGGGGCCGGCAGCAAAACTCAACGCGGTCCCGTTACAGGAGTCGGGTTTGTGACAGGGAGACAGTGTCGAATTCCCTTAGCAAGGGGACCCAGAGCAGAAATGTGGCTCCGGCAACAAAGAGTAGAGAGTGTCAAGAAGACAAACCCCCTGCCTCTACAACATGCAGTTACTTCCTGATTGGTCAAAGAGTGAGTGTGATTGAAAGCACAGCAACCAATCAACCTGCTACATAAAGAAAAGCAGCAGTTCTGAGCCCTGAGTGGTTAGTTGTTTAATTTAGAGACTGACAACCCCGTTAACATTCCCCGATGGGTATTTTTATGAAAGATATAGATTTTCAGCGGAGGGAATTACGTATAGGATATTTGTCGGCTTGTTGAGCCGTGTGTTGCCAACGCGCACATCGGATGGAATTATGTTTTTATATTTTTTATTTGCTCTCACGATCGCTTCCCACTGCCAGGGTTGCAACTGGAATAATAGGCTAAAGCAACGACAGTTCATGGAAAGCACAAGTGTAATTATGGTCAGATCTTGTTCCTGACTGATGGGGAAGTGACATTGATAAGCGTTGAGATTCACGCATTTAAAGCGTTGGCTTTTTTTGCCAGCTTTCCATCCTGATTTTGCATGTAAAACCGTGTCTGTGTTCTTCATATTTATGTAGTATTATAGTTTGCTCTTCTTATGTAAAATATGCGGCTCTGGTAGATGTTTGCGATTGGTCGTGCTGCTCAAACATCGCCTCTTTTATGTGAACGTGCACGTCGCTGGATTGGGAAACCCTGGGTTGATTGAACTAGTTGTTAACCACCGTCGTGACACAGGTTATGCAGGATAGCGTTTGTTAGGTTAGGTGAAGCCGGGTAACTGAAATAAATCCAGGGCATGTTGATCTTGCTTCGTAGTACAGGCCTCTGACCTATTTGAATTAGTGATTCAGAATCACTAATCACAAACTGGAGATAGGCAGTGATTCAGTGGTTTGGGACCAAGCTCCTTTGGCAGCAAGACAGTGCATGGGGGATTGAGTCAAAATAAACTTCAGTGTTTGTGTTCATCCAGAGTGTGTTTTTTTATAGTTTTTGGACAACAATGGAGATATTTTGCACAGTGGAATAAGATGTAGGCTATCACAAATAATACTTCAATTTATTGTGGGTTTTGCACACAGGATTTGTTGAAAAATATAGAATTATCGCCAGCTACACCACTGACGAACATAACAGTGAAAGAAAAAGGCCTCCCCAGGAGTTTGCAGGGTTTATCTTTTTGACCTTCTCCCCTGTGCTGTTCTACCTGATATGTGGGAAGTTGTTCCCGAAGTGTTCTCAGCCATGTGAGAAAAAAAGAACTGAGAGCATTTGAAGACTCCCTCCCTGTGCCACACAGCGATCCTCTGACAACAAGAGGTCGTGTCGTTATTGCCTCCCTATAAGACGAGAAGCATCCAGACGAGCGACCTAATCAGAACATGGACTACCTGGCTCAATCATCCCTGTCAGGGGCAATAATTATTCTACCGTCATCTTAATTAAAACTTGGCCTGGTAATTAAGAGTCATTGTTTACCTTGCAGGGGCAGCATTGATATGCATGTCATCACTCACTATTCCTGGCTTTCATTGCCCTTCCTCTGCTTTAGGCTACAGACCTGTCACTCTTCTTTTATTGATGCTCTTTTCCTGTCAGAGAGGCAATTATGGGCTTGAGGGGAACCTCCACCAACACCCAATTATCCCATGTGTTTGCTGATCGTCCCGGAATGGACGGCGGTGGAACGCTTTGATGTGTGGAACACCTTCCCAGGAGCTAAAATAGTGGAGGAAGAAGAGTACCGATGGGAGGAAAGGCAAATAGGGGTCAGGGATGGTGCAGAAGGAAGGGAGGAAGGGAGGGGTGCTGCAGAAAGGGTGAATGGAGGGAGAGGTGATAGGGCAGTTGAAATATCTTCATCATCTTCTCTGAGGATCATTGAGAGAGGCCGGGGCAGAGGATCTGTTGAGAGAAACCAACACAGTTATGAGGTACGATCTCAGGGGCACATTGTAAAGTAACAGACTTTCTATTGCAGCTCTTGTATGTTTTATGGAGTCTAAAGGGAAAGCATTCCCACTTGGTTTGCCTGTGGTTTGCGTCCATACTATGCACACACGTTACTAACTCCTGCTTTAAAATTAATAAGAATTCTCATGTGGCTATAAAATGCCGCTGAGTAACTGCTGTCATTTTCACTGTGGCTGTAATATTTGGAATGTTAGAGGACACTTTATGCGGGAAACTTTAGGGGACAACATTTTCTTTTCCTTGACACAAAAGCCAGAGCCTGACCTGAGGAGAATGTCATAGATTCTTAAAATCATCCTCCATTTCCTTGTAGTCTATCCATCTTCCTCTCCTCATGTTTTCAAAACATGTAAATCACTAAAATGTGAGATGATGGGTTTTTCTGTGTAACTTATTCAGTAAATGACAATATATTGCATATCTAGCTAGGACATGTCTTATCTATACTATAACCTTAGATAAATGGAATTTGTAAAACCAGTGCACCTAGAGCAATTCTCAACCTAAACTTAACGATTTGTAGTTTGTATCATAATCAGCATAGGCTGTTTGTATTTGTACCCAGTCTACAAATACAATATAGAACAATAAGCTATACAATACCACTATATTCTTGTCAAAAACTATATAAACTATGTATGAGTCAGAATTGCCCAGACTATGTCTATGACATTCAAAATCTCTTCTACTGTTTTCTAAAGGTAATCCTTTTCAGGGATTGTCTGATAAATGAAGAAAAGACAATTTGGCACTTCACTGCATCCGGGGCTTTGTGCCGCCCAAGAAGATTGTGAATGGTTTTGCTAATCGGACCAAGCGCACGAAAGATGTCTTGGCCTGGATATCTGCTGGCTACACTGGAAACCCCAAAATATTGGCCAACGCACCCAGAGGGTAAATTGTTGTCAGGCTGATAGCCAATGGGTTCTGAGATTTAGATTAAGAGATTTTCATCCAAATTGTCCAATCCAGGTGGCTTAGCTTCCTTACTTTATGAAAGATGTTTCTTTAACCCATCTACATTGACAAAGGATGTCCAAACTAGTTATAGATTTGGATTGAAGGGGCAGTGACCAGGGCAGTCTTGGTGCAAACCCTAGTCTTGCTTTGCCAGACCATCCTCCATAGCGCTGTGTAGGAGGGTCTGGCTAGTCCACACAGCATTCCGGGATGGGAGAAAAACGTGCTCTGGTTTATTGGCGTTTCTTTAAACCGGCAGCAGGCCCGGTGTCGCTGCAAAATAGCCTTGGGAAGGAACTTATTTTGGTGGAACGTGTACGTTCAAAAGTTGTTTTAGTCGTACAACAGAAAACTCAGATTGGACAGATAGTCTAGCTAGCTGTCTGGATTTACCCTGCAGAGATCTGAGGAGCAGTTAACCATAGTCCTCAGAAATCCACCAGAGTTTAAAATGCCGACATTGTGGATATAGATTATGCAAACCCTAATGTTACACCTTTAATATCAGATTTTCCTGTACCCAAATGTATGTCACATACATCATTATATCATCATATACAATATGATTTATTATCACAAATCATATTAAATGCATATGACACCGTGCTATACACTGATGGGAAAAATGCATTAGAAGTCAAAAATTAACAAAGGAAATTAAAAATGTTACTAAATGGCAAAATTACTCCTTATTCACTCTATATGTTGTTAAAACTAACAATGTACTTTTGCTAACAGATAGAAACTAACAGATACAGTCTTGTCATCTTTGTAAATGGGCAAAACATGTAAAATGTGGAAGAATTTAAATACTTTTTTTTTTTTTTTTTACTAAGAAACCTTTTTAAATGCAATGATTCTTTTACATTTTTTGTACTGTATGACAAGTTGGTCTCAGGCAGGTAAAACAGCCTTCCGACCTCTCAAATCATTATATAGAAACACTTCATGATACAAAATGTGTCAATTTCACAACTGTAGCATTCACTAAATATGTTAAATTTTGAAAATTGAATCTTGCACTCTTGAATCTTTAAAATCATTCCTAATGGGGATTAACGGGGATTTTTATAGACATAAAAAAACACTGGGCGAAAGTGGGACACCTTGAACGGATCTAAGAATGCCAGACACCCAGAGGAAGATCACCCAAATGGCTAAATCCGCCAAATTCGTCGACGTTCAGTCGCCCCAAACTAGCCAAGCTAGCATGGCGGACCACGCACCGCCGCCACTTATGGGTCAAGTGGAGACTGATAGCCTGGTAATAAGAATCACTACTGAGATGCTCAAAGGCGTTAAAGCCTCCTTCGATAAGAAGATTGACCCTGAGGCTTGAGGCTTGTTCGTTTAAACTCGCTGCTTTTGATACTCGGCTTAACAAGGCTGAGCAACGCATCTCCGACTCTGAAGATGCCATGGTGAACCACACTGCTAAGCTAGCCGAAGTCGGGAAGAAGCTGGAGACAGCGCTGGATAAAATTGATGAGCTAGCAAACGGGGGACGACGGTGTAACATTCGCATCGGTCACACACGGACTAATCGGTCCAGTCAAACTGGACCGCTGCCACCGGGCTCTCACACGCCGTCCGCCGCCCGGACAACGGCCCCGTGCTGTCATCATTAAGGTCCACAACTTCCAAGATAAAGTCCGGATCATGCAGGCAGCCAGGAAGGCGCTGGCTCTATCGTACAACGGAGCTTCAATCATGATATTCGAGGATTTCTAGGTACTTAGGATCAGATACGACGGGCAGGAGAAATTCTTCAAACAACCTAAGGATGTTGAGGCTTTTCTGGGGAATCGCGCAGCCCACGGGGACCCCCACCCGGGTCCCGGAGGACTGAGGATATCTTCTCATGTGTTGTCTAAAGTGACTATGTGAGACCTGGACTGTAATTTCCGGGTCTGGTGAGCTTAAGGTTTTCTGTTCGCTTTTTTGTTTTCTGGATCGCTGCCCATGTGTTGTTGGACGGGGTATAATGTTCATTTTGCTTGGCCATTCATGCCCGCCCACTCCTCGCCTGCTTTTCGCCCCAACCACATTGATTATTGGTGACTCCATCACCCGTGTGCTGTCACACACTGCTTTCCTGGAGCAAAAGTTGCAGACATCCTGGCTAAAGCTGTGGACCTGATACCCTCACTCCCGACCTCTATTAAACGCATTGTGGTCCATTGTGGACATAACGACATGTCCTATCAGCAGAGTGAACGCACAAAGAAAGACTTCAGCACTCTCATTGAAGCTTTAAAAAGCACTGGGAAAATTTTTATTTCGGGCCCACTTCCATCTCTACGTCGCGGAGCATGCCTTTTTAGTAGACTATTCGACCTTAACGCCTGGCTCTAGCTTACATGCAACAAGCACAAGATTTTTTTGACAATTTTAGCAGGGATGGGATTCATCCCAATAGACGCGGCAGCCAGATGCTATGTGAGAATCTGCGTCTCGCCGTGCAGACGCAAACCTTCAAATGACTGTTTGTACCCCGTAAACACATGCACAAGCGCACTTCCCAGTCATATTCTCCCATAAGCTCTCACTCCTTTACAAATAACCCTGCTAACCCAGAGACCAGCTATATCATTCCAGTAAGAACCAACAATATCAGTAATCAGAGGCACAGCGCTACATGCTCCTCTGCACTTCATTTTGAGCAACCATCCACTTATAACCCCATAGTCACGGTGTCTGTCCCCTGGCTGAGACCGATTAAATCAAACGCTAACAAAAGAGGTGCTGTACTCAACAACCTAATCAGAATTAAAACAACCACTGCAAGGATAGAACAGAATAGGAAAATCAAATGTGGACTATTAAATATTAGATCTCGTCTAAAGCAATATTGGTAAATTAATTGATATCAGATAACCAAATTGATTTACTCTGCCTCACCGAAACCTGGCTGGGCCGTGAAGAATATGTTAGTTTAAATGAAGCCACCCCTCCCAGTCACAATAATACTGAAATTTCGCGAGGCTCAGGCCGAGGAGGGGGAGTTGCAGCCATATTTGACTCAAGCCTGTTAATTAATCCTTAACCTAAACTAAATTATAACTCGTTCGAAAGCCTTGTTCTTAATCTTCAACATCCAACATGGAAAACAGTACGGCCAATTATATTTGTTGTTGTTTACCGAGCCCCAGGTCCGTATTCTGAATTTGTATCATGTGTAGTCCTTCAATCAGACAAAGTACTTATTGTAGGTGATTTTAATATCCATGTGGACGTTGACAGCAATAGCCTTAGTACTGCTTTCAACTCACTGCTAGATTCAATTGGCTTTAGTCAGAGTGTGCATAAGGCCACGCACTGTTTTAACCACACCCTTGACCTTGTGCTAGAATATGGCATCAAAATTGACAATTTAATAGTATTTCCGCAGAATCCTCTATTATCTGACCACTTTTTAATAACTTTAGAATTCCTACTACCAGACTATATGAAATTAAATAAAAGTTTCTACACTAGATGCCTATCTGACAGTGCTATAGCTAAATTTAAGGAAGACATTCCGACAGCACTTAATTCAATGTCATGCCTTAATATAACAGAGGACCGTTATGTTGGCTTTAGTCCCTCCCAAATTGATAATTTTGTAGACGGTGCTACAGCCTGCCTACGGACTACTTTAGACTTGGTTGCTCCTATCAAAAAGAAGATAATGAAGCAAAGGAAACTAGCACCTTGGTATAACTCCCAAACTCGCAAATTAAAACAAATCTCACGAAAACTTGAAAGTCAATGGCGCAAACGGGAAGAATCTCGAGTAGACTGGTAAGATAGTCTGAAAAATTACAGGAGGGCCCTTAGAAATGATCAGACTATTACTCAATACTAATAGAAGAAAATAAGAACAACCCAAGGTTTCTTTTCAGCACTGTAGCCAGGCTGACAGAGAGTCACAGCTCTATTGAACCATCTATTCCTATAGCTCTGAGTAGTGATGACTTCATGACCTTCTTTAATGATAAAATTATAACAATTAGAGATACAATTCATCACCTTCTGCCCACAGCTTCGAACAACTCACTATTGGGCGTAGGGGGGCTGGAGAGAACGATAAGACCTGATACATACTAGGGCTGAATGATTTTTGAAAATAATCTAATTGCGATTTTTTTTCCCAAATATTGCGATTGCAATTTGATTATTTTTTTAAGCTCTTTGTCTTCTGTATTATTCAACAAAGACAAACAATAAATCATTTTATAGTATGAACAACACACAATTACACACTAGACAGTTAAAAAAGTAAAAATATAGTATATATACACACACACACACACACACACTCACACACACACACACACACACACACCAGTGTATTTTTTACAGTGCACAGAGAGGAGCTGCCTCCAGCCCCTCCCCCTCGTGAAGTTGCGTGCTGCCGAGTGCACTTGCTCAGAGAGGCTATCGTTGCGTTAGCTAGTTGCTGGTGTTCTTGCCGTGGGATTAACTGTACTAATAAAACTGTTGAAACCCCGCGGCCCCGCTGCTGTGAAAGCTCCCCGAATGTCATTTATCAGAGTCTGGTTGTTACCCCTCTCAGTGGCAGCTCCTCCACTCCATATCTTTATAACGGAGCTAACCGCTAACCGGAGCTAACCGCTAATCAGAGCTAGCTAATAGTTGCCAACCGAGCCTTCAGTTCTGCGTGTCTGTATCCATTAACTGCACGTATGGACTCGAACCAGAATACAATTTTATTAAAATGGCTGTAAAAGTTTTAAACTACAACTCAGAGTTGTTTGAATGACAGAAATCAGCTCAAGGTACAGTGTAGCGTTAGCGTGTTAGTTGATGCTTTTTCTGCGGAGTGCAGACTGATTTGCTCTCGCGAGTTATGTGACCAAATCGCAGCCTTTGCGATTAGGAAATCGCGTTTTAACATATCGCGATATTATCGCAAATGCAATTAATCGTTCAGCCCTAATACATACTAAGACTGCTTTTTACCTGTAGACCTTCAACAACTAATGTTAAGGGCCTCTTCAGCTAAGCCAACTACCTGTCTCTTAGACCCCATTCCAACGAGGCTACTTAAAGAAGCACTACCCGTGGTCAACACCACATTACTAGACACAATCAATATGTCTTTATTAACAGGTTATGTGCCACAGTCATTTAAAGTAGCTGTGATAAATCCTATTCTGAAAAAACCCACCCTCGATCCTGAGGTCCTAGCCAACTATAGACCTATATCTAACCTTCCCTTTCTCTCCAAAATACTTGAGAAGGTAGTCGCTAATCAACTGTGTGACTTCCTACATAGTAATAGTCTATTTGAGGACTTTCAGTCAGGATTTAGAATGCATCATAGCACAGAGACGGCACTGGTGAAAATCACTAACGACCTTCTAACTGCTGCTGACAAAGGACTTGTTTCCATACTTGTCTTATTGGATCTTAGTGCTGCATTCGACACTATTGACCATACCATCCTGTTACAGAGACTGGAACACTTAGTTGGTATCAAAGGACTCGCACTAAGCTGGTTTAAGTCCTACTTCTCTGAGCGATCCCAATTTGTTAATATTAACAATGAATCCTCCAAATACGCCAAAGTTAGCCATGGTGTTCCTCAAGGCTCAGTGCTTGGACCAATCCTATTCTCCTTATATACACTTCCTCTAGGCAATATTATTAGGAAACACTCAATTAACTTTCACTGTTACGCAGATGACACCCAACTATACCTGTCAATTAAGCCAGACGAAAGTGGTCAGTTAGCTAAACTTCAAGCGTGCATAAAGGATATAAAATCCTGGATGACCTACAAATTTTTGATGTTAAACTCAAACAAAACTGAAGTTATTGTGCTGGGACCCAAGCGAACAGCTTTTTTCCATCTTCGTAACATTGCCAAAATCAGGAACATCCTATCTCAAAACGATGCTGAAAAACTAGTCCATGCATTCGTTACTTCCCGGCTGGACTACTGTAATTCTTTACTATCAGGCTGCTCAAATAAGTCCCTCAAGACTCTCCAGCTGATCCAGAATGCTGCAGCACGTGTTCTGACAAGAACTAAGAAAAGAGATCATATTTCTCCTGTATTATCTTCTCTGCATTGGCTTCCTGTAAAATCCAGGATTGAATTTAAAATTCTTCTCCTGACCTACAAAGCACTAAATGGTCAAGCACCATCATATCTAGAAGAGCTCTTAGTACCTTATTGTCCCACTAGAGCACTGCGCTCCCAGAACTCAGAGTTACTTGTGGTTCCTAGAGTCTCTAAAAGTAGAATGGGAGCCAGAGCCTTCAGCTACCAGGCTCCTCTCCTGTGGAACCAGCTCCCAATTTGGGTTCGGGGGGGCAGACACCGTCACCACATTTAAGAATAAACTGAAAACCATCATTTTTGATAAAGCCTATAGTTAGGGAGTGAGGAGTTGCAGCGTAGTGTAGAGGGAGACAGGAAGTACAGCCCGTTCCGGCAGGGGAGAGTACGAGCCCGGTCCAGGGCTCCTCTCTTTAGCCTGCCTCTCTTAGTTATGCTATTATAACTCCTGACCGCTGCTGAGGAAGTTCCTTCCTTCCAAGGACACAATGAGCTGCTCTCTCTTCTCTCTTTTCACTTGTCTCCTTTTGTGTGCATCATAGCCCCAGAAATGCTTGTTACTAACCTAGCTCTGGGGAGTTTTCTCCCCAGAGTCCCTATGTTTCTTCTTCACCCAGAATATCGCCTTGGAATAGGGTGGCACCTAGACCAGGGTCTTGGGTGCAGCTGTCGCTATGGACCTACTACACCCTGCTACGCTCTGCGATTCCACGCAGTGCCAGACTGCATCCTGCTGCGTCCAACCGCGTCCACCCAGGCTGCTGTGCCACACTACACCCCATAACGCCCTGCTGTGCCCTACTATGACATGAACTACTACGACTACCATTGTGGTCACTGTTCCACCATCTTTATTATGACTATTATTGACACCATTCATCACACCCCCAACCGGTGCCGTCAGACACCACCTACCAAGAGTCTGGGTCTGTCCGAGGTTTCTTCCTAACAAAAAAGGGAGTTTTTCCTTGCCACTGTCGCAATAGCTACTGCTAATGCTTGCTCTTGAGGCAACCACTGTAATAGTTGGGGCTTCGTAAACTACAGAGTGTGGTCTCGAGATAACTCTTGTTATGATTTGATACTATAAATAAAATTGAATTGAATTAACACACTTTTGAGGAGATGTTGGGGCTCTAAGCTCTGCTCAGTGTCGTTAAGTGTGTCTAGGTTTCCCGCTGACCTAAAGGTTACATTGTTATTTTCTTTTTCAAACTCTGAGTTTAAGATCTATTACTATAGTTAGTCATTTTTATTTATAGAGCTGCGGGCCATACCTGAGTTGTGTTCTACTTAAAACATAACAGAAAAAAAAGAAATAGAAGATATTAGCTGGCCTAGCACCTTCCCCTTGGCTAGGGAGAGTAGCTTACACCCATTATGGGTATATTAGGCCAAAGTCTGACCCCTATGTGTACCTGTTAATTCTGTTTGATGTCTGTTCTATATAGTTATTGTTTTGAAGTGAGCAAAGCATTGTTTTTTATCTCGTGTCTATATTACATGTCCTTTGTTAGTTTCTGGGAGCCCAGGATGCCATGTATACTCCTGATCATTGTTTGAAGATATTTTTTTCATTATACAATGGCGAGTGACAACGCCACCTTAAAGATCTGCAGCTGGAATGTGAGAGGGATACACAACCCTATTAAGAGGAAAAAAAAAATTGAGTTTCCTAAAAAAGGAGCATGTTCACATAGCCATGTTGCAGAAAACTCACCGATCTATCAATGATAGATCAAAGTTAAAGCGTGATTGGGTAGGACAGGTGGTTAGCGCTTCATTTACGAGTAAAAGCAGGGGGGGGTCGCTATTTTGATCAGCAAACACCTGCTACTGTCTGACATTGAAACAATTTCTAACAAGTCTGGTAGATATGTAATGTTAAGGGGCTGTCTGTTATGTTGCAGGGAATAATTGGACCCAATTGCAGAGAGCAGGCAGGCAGGCAGGCAGGAGAAAGTTGGAGTTGAGGATTTATTAGACCAAAAGACAAAAATTAACCAAGGGAGTCCTGAGAACTGCAGCAGGCAAAAAACAAATTCCAGAATGTAGAAAAAGGAATCCAAAAACAAAGGAAAATACAAAACTAGGAAAATATAAGAAGCACAGAAACTGACTAGCTGACACGGAGAAACACAATAGGAACCAACACAAACACACACAATGATCTGACACAGGACAAGGGGAACACAAAGACTAAATACAGAGGGTAACGAGGTAACAAGAGGCAGGTAACACAAGGGCTGGGAAACAGGTGGAAAACATCAGGCAATCACAAGAGCGGGAAAACACAGGGAGTAAAACTAGACAAGACAAGACAGAAAACAGACTATCAAAATAAAACAGGAAACAGAACATAAAACAAGACAAGACCGAAAATCACACAATCAGAAGGAAACAAGACATGACAGAAAACCAGGCTACCACAATATGACAGGAAAACAGACTACAATAAGACAAGACAAAACACCAAAACCATAACACTGCCTCCACGGCCAGGCTGTGTCATTGATGAATATATACTTTCTCCCCGGTACAGTCCACTGACTTCATCTCACAGGTCTTTTCTAAGTTTTCTGACTGGTTTGGTCACAACACTGTAATAGCTGGAGACTTTAACTGTTATTTTTCGTCTGCCTTAGATAGACTTCCACCAGTGCAAAGTCCAATGTCTAAGAGAGCCAAAGCTATTTCAGACACATGCAGCGAGCTTGGCCTTGTCGATGCTTGGCGTGTGTTACATCATATTATAAAGAATTCACATATTACTCAACTGTACATAAAACTAGCAGTAGAATCGACTTTGTTTTAACCCCTAAAACTTCACTAAATAATATAAAGTTCTGTAGTATCGGGGACATTATTATATCGGACCATGCTCCTTCTTTTATTGGTTTAAGCAATTTAAATGTGGGTTTTCAGCGCAGACCTTGGAGATACAGCCCTTTCTTAAATCATGACCCTAATTTTGAAATATTTTTAAGAGAACAACTTAATTTCTTCTTTAAAGAAAATAAGACTTCTGATGTGTCCCCCGGTCTATTATGGGATACTACAAAGGCTTACATCCGTGGACTTGTTATTTCATATACAGTTGGACAAAAGAATAACAGTCGAAAAGAACAGAGAAAATTGGAGCTGGATCTTCATGAACTTCAGACTGAATATAACTCTTCCCCATCTGAAGAGCTGAGAAATTATAGTCAAACAGTCAAAACTGCACTAGAGGCCTTGTTAACCAAAAAAGCAGAAAAATCAATGTTCTTTGCCAGGCAAAGGATGTACGAATTGGTGAATAAACCTAATTGCTATCTGGCCAATCTTCTTCGTAACAGGGCTCATACCCAGAACATTTTGGGTATCAAAAACTCGAAGACCACTATTAGCTATAATAATGCAGAAATGAATGATACTTTTAAAATATTCTTCAAGCAACTTTATGCTTCGCAATTTAACGAACAGTCACATTTTGATATGCGCGAGTTCTTTACAAAAGTGGAGTTACCACAAATTACAATCCAGCAAAGAGAAGACTTATGTAAACCATTGACTCAGAGTGAAATTAAGAGCTGTATTCAGTTACTTCCTAATAAAAAAGCACCAGGCCCCGATGGTTTCTGTGCAGAATTTTATAAAAAGTTTAATGCCATTTTAGTGGATCCATTGTTCGAAATGTTTCAATTCTCATTCGAGGCAGGAGCCCTCCCTCCTTCTCTAATGGAGGCAAATATCTCCTTAGTACCAAAAAAAGGGTAAAGCACTAGAAGAATGTTCTTCATATAGACCCATATCAGTTTTGAATTTAGATATGAAGCTGTTAGCAAAAGTCCTAGCCCTACGTTTGGAGAAAATCCTCCCTAACATCATCACTAATGATCAGACTGGGTTCATTCGGGAGAGGTATTCTTCTCATAATGTAAGAAGACTGATCAATATTATTCAGCACTCCTCAATGTATAGCTCTGAGGCTTTGGTTATTTCTTTTGACGCAGAGAAGGCATTTGACAGGCTGGAATGGCCTTACCTCTTCTCCACACTTCATAAATTTGGTCTGGGGGATGATTTCATAAAATGGATCCAGATCTTATATACCTCACCTCTATCTGCTGTAATTACTAATGGGCTCAGGTCTAGTAATTTTAGTATTGAACGAGGCACCAGGCAGGGTTGCCCCTTGGCTATGGAGCCTCTAGCTGCAGTTATAAGACAGGATGTCAACATAACAGGAATCACCTTAAATGGTCAACAGCACAAAATTTCTCTGTATGCCGACAACGTTTTAATCTATCTCGTCTCCCCAAGACAATCAATTCTCAAATTAATAGAATTAATTAATAAATATGGCTCCTTTTCTAGATATAAAATACATTTTCTAAGAGTGAAGCCATGGCACTAGGCAAATCACAATTGTTAGATCCAAACATCTCGCAACCGTTTTCTTATTCTGCCGGCCAAGTGCTTATCGGCTCCATCATTTTCATTGTACCAATTGGCCGCACAGTTTAAATATCTCGTGGAATGGTTCATACAGGACTCTAACTCTACTTGGCTCAGTTGTGAATCAGCCTCTTTGGATGGAATCCCCCTGCGCAACCTGTTACATATTTCCCCTGAAAAAGTATCGTTATTGTTAAATGACAATTTGGTCTTAAGGAATATGTTAAATATTTGGAGGCAGGTCAGGAGGTTAGAAGGGTACAATAATTGTCTTTCGCTATTAACCCCATAACATCTTTAAGCGCCCTTTACATCTGGGAGCCAGGACTTGTGTGTTGGGGCTGCCTGATGAATTACCTGCTGATCTTTGTAACACAAGACTGGTGCATAGTCTGCTGCACAGTGCCAGGAAGTGTATTCTCCTCATGTGGATCTCTGATAAAGCCCCAACCCTAAATCATTGGTTGTGTACTGTGACAAACATCATCCCTTTTGAAGCCTTTTCCACGGCCTTAAAGGACAAACCCTTCACATTCTACAGGATTTGGGAATCATTCTTTGACTACCTGGGATCTGCTAAGGCCCAGAGGTTGAAATCAGGACTGATGGATTTGGCCTGGAGGGGGGCAGGGGAATAGTATCACCCGTCATGGTGAAGATTTCGCTTTCCAATACATGCTCCCTGAAACTCCTGTTTCATTTATTTATCCCTTTTTTTTTTTTTTTTCTTTGCTTGTTTGTTAGTCTGTTTGTTATCTAATTTTAACGTTGGTCTCATTACTTATTGTTTTTAGCTGCCTGTCTTCGCCCTGTGCTGTTTCAATGCTGTACCTGTTTTTCTATCGTTTTTGTCTTTTTGGTGCTTTGCAAAAATATGTTCGAAAAAATCATTCCTAATGCTGCTCCAACTCCCATGAGGAACTTTGAACACCCAGCTCAGAAACAACACAAGCCACTAGGTCAACCACTTGGTGGGGTAGTCTCTTATTGCCAGACCTATCTCCACAGCACTTTGGAGTAAGGGCCTGACACACCAACCAGACGGGCCGACCGTCGGCAAGAAAAGGTAGTCGGACTGATCAGTCGGGTCCCCGAGGTCCAAAAAATGCCTCAGAACACACTGAGGCGACGCCGACTTGAGCGTATGCTCTGCGCGTGCGCGAAATGTAATACGTCTCCATAGCAGCAGGCAGCACTGCTCTGTATTGTTTCCATTAACAGTCTGATTATTTCCCAGAAAATAAGAACCGGCAGCTGATTGGACGAACGCGTCACGTGGTTCTTTTTTCTCCGGAAATTCACAGCCAGACTGTCATGGCGGCTTGTTCAGAATACGATCTTATATTGTACTAAAATAGTTCACCGAAACATGTTTCTGAAAACATTTTAAGCGAGAAATAGGCCATACAGTTTCTGAATCTGTCTTCATTTCAGATCAACAAAGGTCAGTTTAAAAGATTTTCGTCAGATTTTGAGCGGATCATCCGCTCCCCATTTCCGGGCGAGTCCCAACTGCCCTGTCCCCGACTGAACATGTCGGGTCGGCCCAAATGAAGGCCGATGGCTCCTCGGACGGCCGACGGCACGGGACACACCGAATAGACTCGAGTCACCAACCTCGCCAGACGGTCCGACGGCCAATTATCGGGCTGGTAGTCTTCTCTCTAAGGCTACAGCACAGATGCATTCTAGGAGAGGAGAAAAAAAATGCTCTGGGTTGTTTGCATTTCTTTAAACCAATCACCATTAACGTTATTTTAGAGCCCCCCACAAAGATGAGATTATAACTCGAACCTTGTACTAAATACTCCCTGTAGTTTTGAAATTTTTTAGTTTTCTTCCTCTTTGACAACAGCTGCTGTGGTCATCTTAGATTCGAGTCAGTTACAATAGAAACTGTTTAAACCACTCCTGCTGCATGAGACATTTCTCCTCTATCACCCATACTGTATGCTCTGTTCCAAACACATCGTTCAGCAAAAATATCTCTAAATACTCAGATTCTGTCTCAGTGCTCGCCCACAACCCAGTAGAGCTCTGAGCAGGTGTAGGTTGGTTTGCTCACAGCAGGGATCTTCAACGTTTATTATTGTATAATATATTGTATAAAATGTTGCATATTAAACTGGGCCTACAATAACGTGTAGGGCGGCCCAAAACCTTTATACATACCTTTTTTGTATAAGCTATTAAAATAGTTGGTGGAATGATTTTATAAATCTTGTTTTAATGTTAAACATACATGTGGCACTGTGAATCCTTAGGAATAACTATCTGTGGATGGCCTTAGTGACTACCTTACCTATAGGCCAGTAAGCCTATCATCAGTGGGCATTTATATTTGCTAGTAATATGTTGGATTCATTTTAGGACTTTTTTAATAAAAAAAAAAAAAATAATAATAATTTGGAGGCCCCCCTGCATTTACTCTGAGGACCACCTAGTAGGTGGTGGGCCGAACGCTGCTATCTGCTTTAGTTTTTGAAATGATCAATCCTCTGTGATAGAGTAGCTGCTTTTTTCACGTAAACTAAATAATTTTTTTCTGAACACGTATCCGTTTGTTGGCAGTGTCAAGTCGATCATATTTTTTTGAAAACTAAATTTACGTTTAATAAACAGATTAGACTAACCAATCAAAAAACTAATTCTATCGTCACGTGACTAAAGTCTGCCAATAATATTCGTTCAAAATGAAGTTCCAATACCACGACTGTAGCGTAGCACATGCGTTCTCTAGCCAGCTAGCTACATCCATGAGCACATGCCATAACAGCGGGAGCACTTTCATCATCGGCGGTGATCGATTCTGCGCAGACCTGGCTCATCTCGAACAAGCCTCTTGTCTATGATATGTGGGCATGGTTATACTGGCCTGAGGCCTTCTTGGAGGCCTTGATGATATCGGAGGGGGGCTCCCATTTGAAGCAGGGCTCCAGATTGGCCATCTTTATGGTCATTATTGAGGACAGGGTGCAATACAATGCTAGGCTGTTTCTTCTCTTGGTTTTGTTCAGTCCCACAACTGAAAACACCCTCTCAGCATCTGCGTTTGCATGGGGCAACACCAGGACAAGCTTGGCGATGGCAGCAAGCCTCTCGAATTCTTTGGCTCTTGTCACCTATGGAAAATGCACCAAAACACAATGGAAAAACATACCTTGATTTTTGATTGATTAATACTGTAAGTATACTGTAGGTTGATCTATTAACAAAGTTCAGATACAAACATGCATAATTTGCAACATGCATGACACATATATGCATGCAACAATTTTAAGCAACAGATGTAGCCAAGCCACACCTGCCAAAAGGAAAGACAAAAAAGGAAAAAAATGTTACCTTATGCTCCCGGGTTGCCATTTCAGCCCAGAAGCTTTCCATTTCAGTTTCGTCCTGCAAGGATATCATTGGCATGGTCTGATAATTTAGAAACTCCTCACCCAGAAGGTCATGCTCCTCTGGCCCATGGTATGGGAGGAGATGGGGAAACCCATTTATGAAAGTAGTGTAGTATCTGATGGACTTATAGGTTTAATGTCTGTATAAAGCTCAAATGTGCTAAGTCATAATAAGAACGTTCATTATGGGTACTGTGGCAGTACAGGGAGTAATAATTAACCTCTTAGTGGCATGATTTCGATGGGATGTTTAAAAGACAGGTCTGGGATTGGATGCTGAGGGGTTAACGAACTATAGGAAGCCCCTGAAGAGGACACTAACCTATGCTATGTCAACTTGAATGTTCCATATGTTATCTAACATATTACCTAAGCTATCCCATATAAGCTGTGAAATGTAAAGCTAGAATTAGAATGCATATTGGCGGTGTGTTCTCCAGACCTTCCATGGAGTCTGTAAATGGATGCTGTAATCTTTGATGTAAAGGCTGTACATGCGTGATTTGTGATCCTATATTAGATATATATATATATATATATATATATATATATATATATATATATATATATATGTGTGTTGGTTGAAAACAGGAGTCTTAGTTATCTGTAATGAAAGATATTCTGTTCATTATGAGTCTCTTTTTGAAGAGAACGTTTTCAAAGTGTTAAAATGTATGAGCCTTCTTTGGGAGGACTTTTGTTTAACAATCTTATGAGTCTTCTTCGAAGGAGAACGTTTTCAAAAATTGCTAAAAACTTATAAGACTTCTTTGGAGGATGTGAAAATAGACTAGACTATAGTAAAAATAAGAAGCTTCAAATTAGTATTTGTGTTTTATGTTTTGTGTTGGTTTGTTTTGTCCTGTGTCATTGTTGTTTTAATGTGGTCTGTTGAAGGAAAAAACGGAGGAACAGCTGGTCTGTTTGCTGAGGATCATTAAGTTTTCTCTGATTTCTTTGAGATCATTTAAACTGCTTGGTGATAGCATATTGCTATTTGCATTATGAGCACTTGAGTGCAGAGACGGAGTGGCTAAAGGAGAAGGGGGGTTGAGTGCAGCTCAGTAAAACATTAAAGTGGCTATTGCTTGACTATGTAACTATTTGATTGGGATCCATCAAATTATAAATGAGAGTTATGTTAGGAAGCCTTAACTATGCTTGCTTCTGAAGCATGAAAAGAAAAATTGGGAGAAAGATTTGAGGATAAAAGTAGGATAAATAAGGCTCAGAAAAAGGAAAAAGAGAGATTAATATTTGGCATAGGTGATTTGCTGGAACTCATATCAGTGATTGATCACCCTGGATTAAGAAAAATTCCAGCCTCTACCTCTATTGAAAGTAAGAGATGAGAGGACTGATTGATGGGCTTCAGGATTGTCACCTCTGCCATTCTAAAATGTTGGACAGCCTTTTCACACACAGCAGAAACACCACTGCCCACACACACCCTCTCATACACACTCTCTCATACACACAAAAGTCGACATCATTCATCCATAATTCCTAAAAAAAAAGAAGAAGAATGCTTTCCGCCGTTTTCTTTTTCCTTTCTTTATCATTTCTTTCCTAAATTTAAACATGTTTTTTCCGCCGTTACCTTTCTTCTTTCTTATTTCTTTTTCCTTATTATTTTGTTACCTAAGTATAGAATTCCAATGGGATGTCTGCTTCGGACATTATTCGTCAACAATGAATCGATTTGGCAAACATTCTACGCTTCAGTTCCTTGAACTGGCTTGAACTTTTATCTAGTAAAAGTTCAAGACTACGGCCCGAGATCGCCTTTTTCAAAGTGCTTTCTCAGATTAACGGCGTTATCCTTTATTCCTTGTTCCTGTTATTTTCTCTTATTTCCTTTTATTTTCTCTTTATTCCTTTTTCTTTATGTTGTTCAAGCCGAATTTCCCTGGCCAAGCTAGAATTAGAATGCATATTGGCGGTGTGTTCTCCAGACCTTCCATGGAGTCTGTAAATGGATGCTGTAATCTTTGATGTAATAAACCTTTTTATAATCAAGTGTCAGTGTCGGCGGATTCCTCTTCATACAGCATCACAGCATTACTATTTAAGGCACCACAGTAGAGTTACAAGTTGTTAAGTTTTAGGTATATAGTCATCAACCAGCAGCATTTCATACACATCTTTGAGGAGAAGCCACATAAGAATATCGCATGTGCAGTTTAGGAGTGAACATACCTCATCATAAAACACAGGGTATTTTAGCTAAGATGATGGACAATAATTAGAGAAAAAAAATCTAACCTTTCAACAAAGTACAGGACATCTTCGATGTCACTTTCAGCCCTCTGCCGTACACCTACAAATTTTGCGTGTTTGATCAGTGGCTCTTCCAGTGGCAGCTTCTTAAGTGCATAGTCCACAGCACTTGTCAGGAAACACAACACAGCTTCATGGAATGAATCCACCTGCTGTGGTGTGATGTCACCCTCGTCGAGTAATCTGTTAAGTTTAGCCCTGGTTGTGAACCCAATGTTCAACTTTCTTCCTGTCACAGATACAGCATATCGGTATAAGGTACAAGGCTAAATATCACATATCATGTCATGATGTCATCATGGCAGCCCGTGCTTCTTTTTGTTCTGTGTGGTTTTTTGTTTGTTTTCCCTCATGTTCCTCCCTCCTGTGCTGATGACTGAGCTGTGGGCGTGGCTTAGCTGGCAGGTGGCACCAGGTGAAGCTCATTCCCTAATCACCCTCCTGCAGTATTTAAGGCTGGCTCGGCGATCCACTCGTCGCCAGATTGTACCGTCTACTAGTGTGGTATAGTTGCACTCATGGCTCCCTGTGTTATCGGTTTACCTGGTGTTTTAGCTTGTGTAGCTAAAAAATTTTCGGTTTATCTCTTGTTGCAGCCTGCCTTGCTTGCTCATACTCCTGCCTGCCTGCTTGCTCATCCCGCCTGCTCCTCTCTCTTTCTGTAAGGATTGGACTCAATCTCAATTGTTTGTTGGACTCTGGAGGAGGCCTTAGCACATGGTCAACGCCACCACTTCACTGGGTATGCTCTGGAGAGCGCACTGCACCCACCACTCACCACTGGATTCCCTCGACACAACCCTCCTTTTTGCCACCAGCACAATTATTGTATATATTTCACTCATTAAACACTTAATCTTGATTATTGTGTTTTTCGTCTGCTTTTGGGTTCCACCTCCTGTGCCGTTCCGTAACATATCGCAGTGTTTGATCATAATAGTGAAACACTAACCTGGTAAATGGTTTGCCTTTTCTTTAAAGGCAATTTCACAAGGCTCCTCATGGCACTGCTGAGCTGCTGTACCATAAACTTGGAGCTTGCGTACGAATTTCACCATCTATAACAGACATTTACAAAAATAGTGGGTGAAACCTGTTTTAGAGGATCCCTGCAGATATCAGCAAGAAACAGAATGGGGGAAAAACACAGCAAAATCCAATCCCACCTAATCATGTAACAAAAATATTGACGACTGCTCTCTCTGAAGAAGCAAGTTGAAAGAAGTGAAAGTTGGTACGGTGGCCTGGAAGAACAGCAGGTTCACTTCTGTCATGGGGTCAGTGAATGTCTGCACAAGTCTCTTGAACCTGGCCTGATTTTCATCTTGAATCAATCAATAAATAACACAAAACAAGAGGTTGTCATTAATACAAGTATGTGACTAACAATTCATGTAGTTGCTGCATAATGAAATTGAAAATTGATGACCATACTAGCAGATTTGTAGTAGCTGGCCAGAGGTTCATACAGCCTCAGGATCCTGGTCACACAACGTTCAAGGCTTAGCCAACGGACCGAGATATGCAGGAGGACCTCCATGTACTCAGCTTCATGGAGCTCACAAAACTCTGTTTTAGACATTTAATTCCATATCATATATTTTCTACAGCTCAGCATTTCAGTATTACACTTAATAGTATCAAACATGCATACCTGTCAGGTATCCTTTCCGATTTGTGCTACCCTTGAACCAGTAACCGATGTCCACTACCATATCCTCCAAATCAAAACTGGACACCTGCAATGCATAAATCAATCATAACACATTCAGTCAATGCACGTAATTAGGATACAAATAAAAAGTTACATGTAAAGAAGAAGACACAAGGACAACCATGAATATAGGTGTTGGGATGCTTCTGGAGCACCCTAGAAGCAATGGAATTACGTGGTCCAATGTTCACAGCTGCATTGTCGACTGAGAGACCAATGCAGTTCTCCCAAGGGATGCCATGCTCCTCTATGGTGGAGTTAATTTTGGTGAAGATCTCACTTGCTGTCCCACATCTCGTCCCAGTTGTTGTGCACATATTTAAAAACTGGTGGACAACTTTGCTGCCCATGAAGACCCGGACAGTAAGCGGGTTCATCTTTTCCACTCCTATAATGACAAGTTAGAATCATACAGATGTTCACGTTGTTAGATGTTTAAAAATACACAAAGCACGTTTTGCAAAGGAGAAAAATCTCAAATAGTATACAAGGGTATACAGGGATTTTTTCATCTCCTTCACAAGCTCCTGTGTGAAATATGGTGTGAGTGCTTCATTGGTAATGCAGGATGACTTAGTCCTGGCACACCTGTACTCCTGCACTGTCTTCAAATCTCCGAAACATTCTTTTAGGAGAGGCCCCAGGTGGTCCGCAAAGGCTAGGGGGACGTTGTGAACTACCAACCCAGCTGTCATTTTGACCTCAGCCCTTCTTGTCTGTAAGAAATTAAAAATTATTAATCCTCCCAAAAGACCATAGTTTATTTCAAATTTCAAATAGACACCTGTGATAATAGGGCACAGGTAAAAAACACATTCAGCAACTAAGATCTCAAATTAAGAAAACTGGACTGTACTACACTGAAATACAAACCACAAATTAGTCAAAACTATCAACCATGACTTTACCGTGATCAACTAGAACACAAAACTCTTGACTGAACCTTGACAGAACCATTACACATATCATACCTTAACCTCTTGTGCAGACATACCCCCAACAGATGGAACGGGCATTGCATATTGGGATATTGTGGCTGTGGACTGGAGAGCTCGTTGCTTATCTTGGTGGCTTTTGCTTTTTATGTGGCGCACTACATCTGTCACACCCTGGTGGCAACATGAGTTTTCAATACGGCAGACTGCACACCAGTAGTGCGTGTTGAGGCTCCCTCTGGTAATAAATGGCAATGAAGAGGTCCACTCATTTTTGAAAATGGATCTATATGTTGCTGCTCCAGCCAGAGCACGACTCTTCAGGCCCTGCTGTTGGATTGGGGGGGTCTCTTCTGTCTGTCCCTCTGTGTCTTCTTCCATCTGCCCTGTTGGTTGTTCTATTTGTCCTGTCTGTTGCTCCTCTGCATGTGCGTCTATCTGTCCTGTCTGTTCCTCCTCTGCTTTTTTGTCAGTCTGTCCTGTCTGTTGCTCTCTCTGTCCTGTCTCCTGCTCTCTCTGTCCTTTGTGTTGCTCCTCTGTCTGTTGTCCTGTCGTTTCTATCAATCGTTCTGGCTGTTCTGTCAGTGTGTTTGTCTGTCTTTTCTCACTTGGCTGGTTCTTTAAATGAAATAAAAGGTTTCGCTTTTGTCCTGGCAAAGGTCTCTTACGGGACATCTTTGAAACCTTAAACAATTCAAATGGTCATGTTGGTTTAATAACTCTACTCTCAGTTCCAAAAACATACCTACTTCTATTGCACACATTTCCTGTATTTATGTTAAATTCTTTGGAATACAGCTTACCTGTTCGAGGTGCTGTTTGGTCCTACAGAAAAACTCTTCATCCACAGTGAGTCATTTTCTTTGGCCTGTTAATAAAAAGATAAATGCCATGTGAGTAAATAAACAATGCTATGAGCTGATGTTTTAAGTGGGGATGCACAGAATCCAGATTTTTGGGGTTCGGCCGAATACCAAATCCACTGGTTAAGATGCTGCCGAATCCGAAACAGAATACCAAATCCTACTCCCATCCTCAGTCCATTAACACAGTAAACACATTAATGATGTAAACAACGTCCACAGCCTCTAAAACAGTTAAATGTAACAACTTAATGTTGAATTCACACGCTCTTTTCACATCGTAGGAAAGCACATTGCCATCACCAGATGATGAAGTGTATGATGAAGGTGTTGTGAAATGCTTGTTTAAAGCACTTAAATAAGAAATTCATGTTGTTTAGTTTAAAACAGTCTAAAGGAAATGGCAAATTATAGTGTGATTAAAACTCACTATTTACATTATTTACTGTACTTGATTTACAGCTGATATGTGAAAAGGTACACAACCTTATTTGTTTAACAGTAATTTAGTTTTACTGCGAACCGTCACAGGAAGTGCTTTTATTTTGAAGTAGCCTACAGGGAAGTTGTCTGTTGTGTACTCTTGCTAGCTTACTGAGATGACCGTGAGACGCTAGATGCTAAACATGTCCGTCAAGCTTAAAGCACTAGAGTACTTTTCCCGCCTCATTGGAACTACAGCTCCCCAACGCGACAAAACCGTGTAGCAGGACCGAAGCAGGAAAAGTTCTCCAAGTGTTGCTTTAAGTTGTTCATTTTGTTGTTTGTAAAACTACAACATATTGAACAGTAAATGTTCACAGTAAAAGACAAGCGTTTTTGGTCGTCATTCGAAGCCATTCCACTACAGAAGGCATGTTGGGTGGGTGAAATTAGAAAGCTAACGTTAGCTAACGAGCAGCAGCCGAGTTAGGGTTTGATTTGGTGGAAAGTTCGGCAGAAACTGAACCCCGTCATAAGGCCCAATATTCGCCCGAATCCTGGATTCAGTGCAACCCTAGCTAGTTTTAAGCATCCAGTATACCAAGAGGCTAATAATGTGCTCTCCTGCTGCTTGTTATGACAGCTGAGTTTACATTCACCACACTAAATCATGTTCACACGCACAAACAAATAATTTCTTTCAAGATTTAAAGTTTAAGAGAGTGAGTACTCAATTGGACGACGTTTCATTGTTACATACCTAGTCTCAGCTCAGCTTCTCATCAGACTTCTTGAGGTAGTGACCGTTTCTTTCGCGGCAATGGTATCTCTTCTTCTGTCGCTAACTTCGGGGTTCAGTGCATATGGTTCAGTGACGCTCATCAGCACCATCTACCGTCGGGGAATTTGAAAAAGGAACGAACGAGTCTCGGCCGGATTTTTTTTGCGTGAGTAATTGGATGTGTGGCATGAGTGTGTGTGAAAACAGGCAAAAACTGTCACACGGCGAAAGCATGAGAGTTGGCAGCTCTGTAGATACACACAGATACAGAGCTAACGTGTTAGCATGTTAGCTAGATGTAATGTTAGCAGTGTATGTTAACGTTAACGTAAACACAGTTATAATTTGGGAAGTTCTCACAGTCCACACAAAGACACATGTCTGTACATGGGAGCTCATTCAATTTGCATGTGCATCTCCCTTTGACACATTGTGTTTTTTTACAGGAGCAGTACACAAGCTCCAAGATGCCGACAGGGGCTGGGGGAAGTGTCATCCAGTCAATCACAAAGAAGTCTCCCTCAATCTTCCAACCATGGGCCATTGGTGGGGGAACATCAGGCTGACTCTTCAGGGACCTTCTGTATATGGCTGCCTGGTAGTTTGCCCACTGGGTGTGGTTATGCAAGGCATCCCTGTTTGGTGGTAGACTTCTGTCTGTGCACTTTCCACTCTTGAACAGCTGAGACCTTGCATAATTGACATCCCTACAGTCGTTAAGGTCATAGAGTGCACTGGTAAATGCTTCTGTAGCTTCATACAGCTCTGCTGGCAGTTGAAAAGCTGTTCCCAACCTACTCATTGTGGCACAATGGTCTTCGTTAGAAAGCAGTGTTTTAATTGCCTTCACTTTACCAACGCCATACAGAGCACTTACTGTATCACAGCCAGTGAAACAGTGAAGTCCAATCAGAGCATCTGATATTTTATCACCTAGATGGCTCCGTATTTGCTGTACATGTATGGTGCGTTTGTTTTCTCCTTTACCAGTGTGAAAGTAGACGTTTGCGCCAATTTCCCTGCAGAACGAAATGGCCAATACAAACACATCAGTGTCAGGACTGTTGATCACAATATTTGTATTGTACTGTGAGGCGTGCGCACAGTGAAGCAACAACCGAGTGTCTGCCTCCTCCTGTATTGTAGACAATGCTGGCAGTGGTAACACCTCAAGGTCTGTGCCACTGTTGTTTATTCTGATTACGTGACACTCAGAGCCACGTCCAACTACCAATGTAATGTCCTCAATTTGATCTATCCTAGACTTAGACCACGACTCAAAGAAAAACTGTTGCAGTTGCTCCTTGTTGTCACCACAAGACAAGAACTTGGACCATTGTTTCGGTGTTTTCTGGTCAGCCAAATATATTTTAGTCAACTGACATCCTTTTGTAGCTCGTCTGTCTCGTTCCGCGTTCTTTATGCTCATCTGTTTGTAGGTATCAGGGACAAAATGCACAACTTTTGATTTGCTTGCTTTGGCTGCATTGATCAGGTACATAAGTACATTGTTGGCAAATCTTCCAAATGTATTTTGGGGTTTCATGGCTTGTACTAGTGCCATTGCATCACACCCCCAGGTTGAGCCATCAGGGATTTCAACTGTGGCTGGTGGATTTACTGACCCTTCTAGAAAGTGCATTAATTTTGCTTTGTCTGTTTTTACAATCGAGCTATCAACGTTTGCAATTGCTGCAGGCAAGGGCCCCAGACTATAGACCAGCATTTCCCCTATGTCTATCTTCCTCACTCTTCCAACCACAATAAGCCTTGCGAAGAGATCTCTAACTGCTTTGAGGGCTATCTCCCGACCTCTCACTTTGGTGACACTTGAGGTAGCTGTGTCCTTAAATGTCTTGAGTTTCATTTTTTTCAATGGTGCATGAAATTCAACCTCATCTGTGTTGAGACGTTGCTGAAAGAATTCAACAAATGCCTTCTCACCTATTTCCTTTGCATTCAGCAGATCTGCAGAGATGGCTTCTGATGCTACCTGACCTGATGTAACATGGTAAAGATGCTCTTTTTCCAGTGTTTGATCAAATGGGTTCATCATGTGATGTATGGTTGACCGAATGCTCTGAACATCTTTTTCATCCTGTTCCTTTCTTTTCTCATCCAATTTTGTTCTCTGTCTCGTTGACATGTTCTGCCCAGCCATGTACTTGACCTCCATTGTGATGGCTGCTCTCTCGTGCTGTGTCAATGCCTGCTGCCTCTGTGCCACAAAGTCACCTGATTGTACCTGTGTGTAGATACTTGGATGATTTTCCTTTATAATGTTCATCTCCTGCCAGTATGCTGATAGGTATCTAGTGTAATTGATTCTGTCGTAGGAAAAGAACCACGGCAGCATGAACCAGATGCTGGAAAGATGCAGACCCCAGTTTGCCTCTCGTGTGGCCCTGACGAATGATAGCAGATCCTCTACCATTTCAATGTAGGAACTCCAAAACTGGTATGTCTTGCTTTCTTGTTGTTTGTTGAATTTGTCACAGCCTTCAAGGATTGTGTTGAACACCTGTGATTCAATAATTACTTGACATATTTCTTCAGGAAAGGCACTTTGGAGGTCAGCAGCAACTTTTAAAGCAGCTTCACGGCAGTCTTGAGAAAGGGTTTCAAGGTAGGCTTGCCAGCGTAACCTGTGTAGTGCCTCACACATCAACTTGTGGCTTCGGATGCTTCGGTTATATTGGTGACCTGTTATAACTCCCCCAACAGACCCAGCAGCAATAACATCAGCCTCAATCACAATGTCTTGTAAGCCAGCATCTCCAAATTGCTTGCCAATACAGGACAGGAAAGCTATACATGTGTGAAACTCCCCCATTCTAATTGTAAGTCTTTCCTTGTATGTTTCACTCTTCCACCGTATCTCCTGAGCTTTGGCATAGATGGCTTGGTCAAAGACTAGAACTATCTCCTGAAGTTGGAGTCTGTCTGCAATTTCTTTTAAGGATTGTTTTTACAGTTCCCAATTCTGTAGGACTTGCATCAATCACTGGAAGGTACCCAATGTTGGTTGGTGGTGGAATTGGATCTCCACGGATCACTGTGTTAAAACCAGTCCAGGAAGGAAGGACTTTGCCATGGACTGCAGTCTTCATCAGGAAGTAGGCACCATCTAATTTTTGTGCTGATTTCCTGGTAAGGATGTGGGTGTCTGGATTTAGTTCCACTTCTTTTCCAAAATGTTCTGGGCCTGTTCTCTTCCCTCTGATGTATGTCTCAAGGTTAGTAGGGGGCGGATCAAGAGACCTCTTTCTTGTTTTCTGTAAACACTGATGGTCAGGGTTAGGTTCATTACATGGAATCATTTTTTGAATTATTATGCCATTTGTATTGTGTGTAGTCCCCTTACCAGACAACGTTTCCTCTCCAAAATCATTATTGTCCCAAACTAGAGTTGCTTGCAACTGTACTTGCATGTTTTGGGGGATGTAAGTGTCACCTCGTAGTAGCTGTGTTGTAGCTGTGCTCAAGCTGTGTCATGTTCAAGTACCTGTGAGTTAGAGGAACAGTGCCCAAGACCATTCAATAAGCCTATCAGCTGAGCTGATCCTGTCATGTGTCTGACAGCCATGGCTAATGCTAATGAACATTGTTTGGGCATAAGCCATCTCCTTTTCATTGTTAGCTTAATAACATCCTGGCCAATTGACACAATCTTCTCAGCCTCCTCTTCACTAACATTCACTCTTTCATTGTCAGTAGAGGGATCTGTTGTCATGGCTGTAGTCCATGCAATGAAATTGAATAGCTTAGCTGGGACCAGATTTCATGCAGCTGACATTGTAAGTTGCTGTGCTGTTGGTGGCCATGTGAGTTTGGGTGTTACACTTTTCAACTATGGCATCTTTCAGTGTCATGGCTGCATGCAACAAGAGGCGGGTCTCATTTGTGTCATCTGTTTCAGTTTTTCTTGTGTTGTCTTCATCTGATGATGAGGATGAAGATGCTGATGACAAAGATGATCCAGCTGTGGGAACTTCAACTTGGACCATTTCATGTGGTGTCAAATCCTCAACATAGACAAAGTCATGCCTTGATAGTTTTTGAAACTTTAGAAAAGGATATGACTTTTTTAGTCTCACTTTTAAGGAACCAGATTTGTAAGAGGAGATGTCAATTCCTTCTGTTTCATGGACACATTTCTTGAACAGTGCATTCAACTTTGATAGTTTAAGCACCTTCTGCTTTCTTAGCAAACTCTCCTCCACCACTGTTGTACAGAAATACAGTCTGAAACTGGCTGTTTCCTGTACAGTCATGTTCATCTGTTTTGTACAGAAATAGTGTAGTTTCTGTAGCATCTGAAATGATACATTACTTCTGAGGCAACAAGGTCCATTCCACGTATTTGTAGTAGCAGATTTTCATCCCTGCGTGACTCCGCTGCAAGAAGCAGCTTACCAGCCGTCAGTGTTTCACATTTTTGAAGATTCTCCTTTACCCTCTTCTGGTTATATTTTGGGGTGAAATATTTATCACTTCTGCATATTATGCACTGAGATGTGGTGCTCTTTTTGACCCGGAACCTCTGTTGTGGCTGAGCGGAGAACTCTAACCTCTGTTGGCGTATTATCATTTGTATTTGTGGTGTATGCTTCTTCATCTAATATTGTAATGGAAAAGATAAGGGAACAACAGAAAAATGTGATGACTGCATGGATTGTAGTAGTAATGCTTCCAACTTTATAGTTTTACAACCTGTGTCAGAAACTAAGGGGGACAAAAAGTAAAAAATTGCCCCTATTTATTTATTTATTTATTGAGAGTGGACACGTTAGCAGATAACAAATTCTTTAAATTGTCAAATAAAACAAACAACATATAATTGTTTGTTTACTGTAATAAAGCTTTTTTTTCTCTTTTGTTTAGTGTATTAATTACTCATGACATAAATTGGCTAAAAATGTCAACCTTATTTTCAGTTTCAGCAACTACAAGCTGATACCAAGTTGGATAACCACTTCTTCAAGTTACTGCTGAGCCCTAATGGTATGCTTTTATTATTCATATTGACACAAGGTGTAATTACTGTATGCATTTTAATCTGGGCTCATCTAGTTACTCTTTTTTTTTTTTTTTAGTAAGTGCCTCATAAATGTAAATCCTCATTTATTAGACTGTGAACCAATACTTTTACTACACTGTTTACAACTCTGCTAATCTGTTTCCCCAGGTAATCCCAGATCCTCAGCCCTGCTGTGAGACATCTTCTTGACCTGATCTGACTACACCCTGACACATCTATTCTGCTGAAACAATGAAAATGCCCTTTTTTTTCACGGTTCATCATAAAACCCTTTCAATGTGTTTTGCTCAACTGTTTGGTGGAGCACATTTTCAGTCGCTATATGTTGAAAAATGTGTCCACTAGATGTCGCTGTGTCTATAGTAGCCTTTTATTAGTTTACCTTGACTTATTTGTCAATTAAGAGAATGGCTCTGTCTGGCCCTTGTCTTAATACATCCATGGTCTGGCCTGGCCGGGTTTACATGGGCAGGGTTTGTTTTTTGTGTGCATAGTTTCGGAGGGATCTATTTGTTGTTGTTAATATGATATGTTAAATGTTCTACCATTATATATATATATATTACTGCCATATATTACTACTCTTAAAGCCTTGCTCGACCAAATAGTTGAATTGTCATTTAGTTATAAAGGTAGTCATGCTAAGATAATACATATTCAACTTTTATAAGAATAAATATATAATAATTAACTTAATATATATGTTATTACATTATATAATATCTGTATGATTTTTCACTATTTCTGAGATGTAAATATCTATAATTTATGTTTGGGGTTAAAATGGATTCTAAGCATTTATACCATGATTTATCCAAACGTATGAGGTCAAATAACTACACTTAACCACTATAAAGCTGCTTTACAAACCTTCAACTTCCTGTACTGTCTTTTCTCTCTTCTTGCTGGCTCTCAATATTTCTTTTGTTAGTATACTGCATGTAGCATTCTCTATGGTAGTCCAGCCCGGTCTCACGGCAGTTTGTGTAAATGTGACCTTATTTTAATCTATTGATACGTGTTCAGGGGGACGTTTTTCTCGTTTTTTACGTGGTGGCCAGCACGAAAATGTGAAGTAATGTATTTCAATGGGAAGCATATTTCGTGGTCACAGCACGAAAATGGTAGGGAGTAGTATAAAAAGCCGAAAGTCCCGCGTGTGGTGTTTTGTTTCCTAATCACAACTGTCCCGTTATTGTGGCGTCCCCAGCGGCCGTCTCCCGGCGTGTGAGGCGCCCCGTCCCGTTATTGGCCCTTGTCCTGTAGTGTTTTTCCTAAACCCAACCTCCGCCATCCCGTTATTGTGGCGTGTCCCCAGCGGCCGACCTCCGCGGCTGTCTCCCGGCGTGTGAGGCGTCCTTTCCCCATAGGGTATTTCGTGCTAGCCACCACGTAAAAAACGATAAAAACGTCCCCGTGAACACGTATCAATAGATTAAAAATAACGTGACATTTACACGAACTGCCGTGAGACTGGGTTGGGTAGCCAACAAGAATTGGCACATCTGGAATGTGGCCTTCTGTGATTTCATATTATTCCACAGCTTTTTGGGCAATTTGGCTTTCTTTTGTATTTAAATTCACCCACTCTAAAAAACTTTGTACAAACTTGATCCAACTTGTTACTGAAAAGGGTATGATGTTTGTTGGTGTACAGCTAGTAACATGCACACAACACTCCATATCCAAGATAAAGTGTCATAATATTTATGTTAGATATATAACAATATATATAATATATACAATATAACATTACCGCTATGTCACTCCCGCCCATTTCGGGGTCCTAGTCTGGCTGTCTGTGATTGGTTAGTATTTTTAATGATGTTAAAAACTACTATCTGATTGGTTCAGCTACTAGAGCTGTCCTGCGATTTGCCTAAGCAGATTGACAATCAAAATATACGTTTGTGAAAATATATGCTCAAACCAGAGTTGCCAACAAATTTTATTTGACTACATATAATTACTTTATATTGTACATAAAAGAATCGTATACTCTATCGATGGAGATCGATCAGCAACACGAAAAAAGCGTTCGGCCCACTGTCTATAGGGGTTACAGACCCCCTGTTAAAGATCCCTGCATTAGAGCATAGTCCCCTCGTTTTCTTCATCTGTCAACACTGCTCTGCACAGGGGTGAAATGTGGAAAAAGTGAAAGGTTGTTAATCATTTCTGTTCTTCACAATGGGATTGTAAAAAACAAAGATTATCATGAAGCAAACAAGTCCTGTTCAGAAATGCAGTGAACATCTGTTGCTGTTCAATGCAGGCTGGCTGCAGTTTCTGTCTGCTTTCTTTAACATTTGTGGATCTCTTTCAGTTAACTCAGCCACCAACCAACTGCTGTGTCAAAGCAGACAGCTCATCAAGATGACTGACAAGCATTTGGGCAGAAACTTGACCAACTGTGAGAGGAGGGCAATCACCTCCTGTCCCTTTTGAGCTTTGTCATTTTGGTATTAATGTGATTTCTATATCTACAGGAACACTGAGTCATTCAGACTAGACAGCTGGAACACACCGCAAGTGTCGCGTAGCGTAGATACGTGCCTGATCGTGCACCTGGCCATGTTTTATTATTATTAAGTATCCGGCTACACTGTGGTCTTCCTGTATAATGCTGCGTGCTCAAAATGCATACAGATAACACGCCACTTGGCTTAAGAAAGTGGGCGTGTATGTTTACTAGTGCTGTCAGTTAAACGCGTTATTAACGGCGTTAACGCAAACCCATTTTAACGGCGTCAATTTTTTTATCGCGAGATTAACGTTCTTTTTGGCCTAGCAAACTTTGTAGTTTTTTTCACATGCTGTTACAACAACTAGTAACGTTAGAAAAACTACAACACCACACTGGATCTAGCTAGACCGGAAACAAAACAACAGGTACGCCGCACACACTCGTTTGGGCTTGCGAGCCGGCCAAAGAGTAGTAGGCTAACGTTACGTTTTGAGTGGATGGCGAGCGCGAGACGCCGAAATGGATGCCAATAAGATCCTGAATGGAAAGTTTACTTTTAAAAAGTTGTCGAGGGGGACAGTAGTTTCACGCATACACAGCCTGTACGACACGGAGAAAGCAGGCCAACTGGAACTGCTGCAAAGTGCTGCAAATGTTGTTTCATTAACCGGTGATCACTGGACGTCAGTGAGTAATCAAAATTATTTAGAAGTTACTGCACACTATATTGAGTATGTATATCAGCATACAGACTGTGTTGTTTGTATCGTTTTTTTGACTGTTTTTGTCATTTGGGACATCGTCCACCCCCTTTTCTGTCCAGGAGAATTGTTACATTATTAGAAAAATGTAAAGGTTACAAATGTCCTGCTGTGGCATCCGGTTTTTGGACCATTTTGTTTGTACTGTATAAGCAAAGTGTTAGTGTTACATCTCAGTTAGGTTAGGTACTTTGTAGGAATTGTGCAATAATGACAGATTCACACATTTTTCTTTTGTTTACAGTAAATAAATAATAAACAATTACAAATCTTAAAGTCAAGTTCATAAAGTAACTTTATTTGCATTAATTTGATTCCCAGTCAAGATACACTGGTAAGAATGGCTTTCCATTGTTAATATGTACTTAAAAACTGTTCTGAAATGCAAAATAATTAATCGTGATTAACTATAGAAATTTGGCTATTAATCGCGATTCAAAAAATTAATCGTTTGACAGCCCTAATGTTTACACAAAGTCATGATGTCATGTTGCCAATACCCATAACAATGAAACTTGCGTGTGCTGGTGTGACTTCTTCTGTGATTTCATATTATTCCACAGCTTTTTGGGCGATTTTTGTATTTTTGAATTTTGTATTTAAATTCACCCACTCTAAAGAACTTTGTACAAACTTGATCCAACTTGTTACTGAAAAGGGTATGATGTTTGTTGATGTACAGCTAGTAAC
The DNA here is from genome assembly GCF_008315115.2 of Sander lucioperca. Lineage (NCBI taxonomy): Eukaryota > Metazoa > Chordata > Actinopteri > Perciformes > Percidae > Sander > Sander lucioperca. Next base: position 8,078,555 of record NC_050182.1, on the reverse strand, counting down.
ATGCACACAACACTCCATATCCAAGATAAAGTGTCATAATATTTGTTAGATATATATAATATATACAATATAACATTACCGCTATGTCACTCCCGCCCATTTCGGGGTCCTAGTCTGGCCATCTGTGATTGGTTAGTATTTTTAATGACGTTAAAAACTACTATCTGATTGGTTCAGCTACTAGAGCTGTCCCGCTATTACTTAAAAACAGTTCTGAAATGCAAAATAATAGAATTTTATTCAGGTGATAAAACGTGATTAATCGTGATTAACTATAGAAATTCGGCGATTAATCACGATTAAAAAAATTAATCGTTTGACAGCCCTAATGTTTACACAAAGTCATGATGTCATGTTGCCAATACCCATAACAATGAAACGTTGTGTGTGCTGGTGTGACTGTGTGTAGGACCAGCTGTTGTATGAATACAATTTAGGCTGATGGGAACAGCCAGTTCTGGTATTTCCTGGTCCCAGGCTAGACTGTTTAATGTTTTAGCCCTGTGAGTTATTCAGAGATATTCAGTCATCACCTTGGCAGCAGTCTTTGCTGGCACCACTCCAGGCTCTCACTGGCTGGTGAGGACATTAGGCTTCCAGACTTGATGAAAGATACGATAGTAGGTGTCCAGTAATGAGAACAAACCTAAGACAAATCTGGCAACAGCTCTTGAAACAGAAAAATCTGGTAGTTTGTTCAGGGGACTGTGGGCTTGTGATGGAGCAAGCGTTTTTGTGAGTTTTCCTCTGCTCGTTACAAGGACATGGACGCCTCCAAGGGAGCAAATGCGGTGAAAGAGGAAAAGGAGATAAGTTTAGAGTAATTGGTGTGTTAACACCTAGACAGTCACTATTTAATGTCTGCTAAAGTTTCTCAAAGATCACTGTTGTTGTTTTTTACTCCTGTTAGACATTTGTTCACTTTTAGCTGATTAGAAAATAAGTTTCAGGACAAAAACAGAAAATACTGTAGTGATTTTGTCCTGCTCCCACCAAGTGGACTGTTCCATATTTCACACTACAACATAACCTCCCTCAAAAAACTGCTGTTTTTCTGCCCTTTGGCTAGAGTTGCACATGATTTCTGACCCTAATCTGGACAGAGGTGTTGAGCTGCAACATAGAAGGTCTCATTATAGAAGTCCACCAAGAGGGTGAATGTAACCCTGAGCCAGACAACTCATTCACCCTTCTTAACTACAGGTGATTCTGGATGCAGCAGGGAGAAGAGATGAGGATGTTAGGAGCCGTGGGGGCGTCACAAACAGGATGTGACTGGCAAGCCAAAGAGCTCACGCTCTGTTTCCACACACTGAGGTACAGGGTCAGTACACTGCCCCGCTGACCCTGGCTCAGCAGCCCCCCCACACAAAGCAGGATAATCTTGTAGCCGGTATTACAATGCATATTACTATTATCTCCTTACCTTTCCCAGTAATGTGGGAAAGAAACACAATACTTCAGTAATTACACTGGAATTCCTCAGGCCTGCTATCAGAATTGAAAATTTTAGTAAGTGGAGATACTGTCACTAATTTTGCATTCCTGTAACATAAAGATAAGATTATCATTGTAAAATGTAAGTTGTATGCAGGTCAGAATGACCTTTCCATGGAACCAAACCCCTAAAAATCCAACTGTCCACCTGATGACAAACATGCCCATGCCTAACTAGTGCCAAAAGAATCTTGTCCCGTAATGGATAATGATATGAATGCCTCAACCCCAACAGGCTGAGATCAATATTCAACTAGGTGGGCTGTGTAGTGAAGGAAATATGTTGTGTAGAATTGCCATTCAGACATATCTCAAAGATTGTTGCTCTTTAGGAATAGTGAAATGAAATGTGTTGAAGACTTGATTTGATTTATTTGTACAATAAAACTTCAACAGAAACACGACAGCAAAAGAAAATTGATAAAGATAATTGGATCATAAATGAATAATCAGGTATATACAGGGTAACACTTTATAATAAATGGGTATGCGCTATATGCGGCGCATAGGGGTGCAGCACCATGGGGGGCACCAAAGCGATGGTAAAAAAATTTTTTTTAAATAAAATGTAAAAAATTTTTTTTTGGTATTTTCTATATGTAGCTGCTGTTGTGCATTTCTAAATCATTTCTGCATTTCCTCAATGTTATATAACATTTTAGAGGACTAACGGGCTAGAGTAGGCGCCCTATCTCATAAGATTCCATCATAGAATGTTGACATAGACGAGGAAGCAGGGGGGGGCTCCGTGAGTACTGAGCGAGCAGGTAGGAGCGTGCAAGTAGTGAGTTGTCGTCTATGGAAAAAGATGGATAAAGCAAAAAAGCAGCTAAAAATAGAAAAAGAAAGAGGGAAAAGGAGACAGCATGTCAAGGTATGCGACAGCAGTTAAATAAGTGAATGGTGAAAGGCAACAGGTAGGATTTAAAGTGTGACGTCTGTGCTTGGAGGCTTGCAAATATTCATGTTAACAGACTAGCTAGCGTTTGCTAACACTGGGAATGTAGCAGCCAAATGGGGGTTTACCATGGAAGCATGCAGATATTTGCTACCAAACTTGGAGGCTTGCAAATATTCATATTAACAGACTGTTCTCAGACTAGCTAGTGTTTGCTAACACTAGCAGCTAAAGTGGGGTTTACGGCTAGCTTAATGCAAACCAATGTTGCTGATAGCTACATTTAGATTTTGGTTAAACCCTATGGTACCAATCCCATGCATGACATATCTCAATTTTATTAAGGTAAAATAACTGGTAAATATAAGGTAGCATGCACAATAAATGACAAGAAGCTGGAAAACATAACTTATGCAATAACTCTGGTTTACCATGGAAACATTAATAGATTTTGTTTTACCATTAGCTGTTCATGTTAGCTGTGCTGTCAGACATACAGGCTATAGTTACATCTGTTGGGTGACATGGAAGCTGTAATTAGAGGGTCACATCTCTCTCTTTAAAGGTCTATTTTAAGTGGCTCTCCATATTTCTACTTTTTTAAATCCAAAATTGGTGCCAAAATTGTTGCTGCATACCCCTCTGACACTGGGTAGTTGCACCAGGGGCGCCAGTGGTCCATCTTTAAAATTGATTAATAAGATATGATTTATCAATGTTAAAGACCAGGTCAACACTTTATTTGAAGGGCCACAAACATGATGAAATAATGAAGAAGTTATGTTTAGTTAACCATGATTACAACACTACAACACAACAATTCTTCAGAATATATGTACACTGACTGTGACTGGTCAGGACTTGAACATCATTAATAAATCAGAAATCATGATGATTCAAATACCTTAATTGATGCATTAATTAATGTATTGTTGATGCATTGTCATGCATTAAATACTATTAGTCCTTGTACATTACTGATAGTTCTGTTGTGATTGTGTATGTTTCTGTTCTGTTTTGTGATTGTGTATGTTTCTGTTCTCCTGTGTTGATTGTTTATCATTCTGATGATTGTGTATGTTTCGGTTTTCCTGTTTTTATTGTGCATTCTGTTGTGGTTGTTTATATTTCTGTTTCCTGTTTTATTTTGATAGTCTGTTTTTCTCCCTTGTCTTGTCTAGTTTTACTTCCTGTGTTTTCCTGCCTTTTTGATTACTCTGCCCACTCCTAATGTGTTGTACCTGTTCCCCAGCCCTAGTGTCACCTGTTCCTTGTTTTTTCTCATTTACCCTGTGTATTTAGTTTCTGTGTTCCCTTTGTCTGTTGTCAGATCATTTTGGTTGTGTGGTGTCTCTGTGTGTCAGTTAAGTCAAGTTCCGTGCTCCCTGGATTTCCTTTGGTCTCAAGCTCCTGGTTTGTGTTCTCTTGTTTTTTGGATTCCCTGTTCCCGTTTTCTGTACTTTCGGGAAGAAGTTTTTGCCTGTTGCTCTCAGGACTCCTTCTGTTGGTTTGTACTTTTATTTTTTGTGGAATAAACCCTCCTGCTCATCCCATTCTCGCCTGCTCTCTGCTATTGGATCCTCCTTTTCCTGAATACCGTAACAAGCTCATGATGAATAAGTGAATTCAACAACAAGAAACTATAAAGGGGTAATGTGAACGTTTGCCATTTGCATATCTGTTACTGAAATGAAAGCAGCAGAGGCAGGAACAGTTTTAAAAATTGACAGCAGCTAGATTTTGGATATAGTCTACAGTAAAGGGAGGCAAAGGAACATGCACTGGAGGAATTCGACACTGGTGCTCCATATACCCTCACCATCAACGAGTATATTGAATTGTGTTTGCAATGTCTCAGCTATATCTGCGCTTCTTTATTTGTTACTAAGTGTCCCAAAATAAAGAATAAAATTGTTGGAGTGAACATGATTTATCTTGCTTTGTTAAGCTCTAGTCCACTATCAGACAAAATAATGGACATATAACACATTATGATATGAGAATGGGTCATCCTGAACCCTTACCAAAATCCATTGGACACTTTTTCATGAAAGGTAGGCTTCAGTTATTCAAGGTATGAATCAAATCTACTTTGATATAAAACTTTAGCAGAGTTTAGATGTGCTGACTGGTGGGAGGTCTATTCTCTACTATTCTTCTGCTGTTTTCTCTGACTTCAGCTAATCAGATGGTGCATGGTGAATGTTAACATGGAGCACCCCCAACTCAACACCACAGAATGGAATGTATAATCTCCCTAGCTCCCCAACCCTCCGCGCCTTGCCGTCTGCCTCCTCAACCACCGCAGTACCAAGCCAGCAGGGTGGAAAATTGCGTCTTGTCATTTAATTTCCCCCAAAAAAACTTTGCTTTTACAGTATTAATATTTCTGCTATGCTCCACTTAGGTTGAAAGCTCAGCAAAATGAAGCAGACTGTATCTGTTGCTGCAATCTGTGGGGACGAGTTTGAGAAGGCACAGAAAGATGAATAATGATCAGCTGCCTTTTTCGCCTACATGTTTCCGTTTGCTCCTCCAAGGAAGCCATAAATTACCCCTATCCAAGGCCTCAGGTACTTCACTGAAATGCATCATTATTAAGAAAATAACAACCTCATTTGCTTCCAACAGGAGGACACTGTGCCACTGTGTTCCCATCAACTGTTTGATTAACCCAAGCACAAGCTTTGTTAAACAAATTGCAAAAGAATCATGTCCTGATTAAATGGGTAACAAAGGAAATATAGGTGCAAACATTAAAGATAAAATTGTGTCATTCAATTTTGAGTTTACATGCACTGAATACACAGGCAGTAGTGCAGAACAATAACCAAAGACAAGGACATCACACCACAAAATGACAATGTGGCGCATACATTTGTAATTTTAAACTGTATGATGACTCTGGGTTGTGTTGGCACCAGTGTTGGGGTAGTTACTCAAAAAAAGTAATAGATTACACTTACATTACTAGTTACTTTAAAAAAAGCCTTACTTTACTATATTACACTGCTGAAAGTAACTAGTTACACTACTGGTTACATTACTTTTGGATTACATCACCTGAGATGCACCAAAACTTACTTGCCAAATAAAAATATAAAGTTAAACCTCATGTATGCCCAGATCAACACAAACCTGTATTATAAGGAGGACATACACAAGATATTTATGCTCTTTAATACCACAGAGCCGACAACAAAGTTGTGAACATCAGCACAAAATTTGTCAAGAAGTACTGGCGGCCGTCCGCTCTTCATTATCTGTATTTTGCCCAGTATGTTTCGAAAAGACGGTGATTCCACTGTCAAAACAGGCAAATTTTCCTCCACTATGTATGCTGCCACAAGCCGACTTATCTCTGCTTTGTTTACCTGCTGTTGAATACAGTCTTCGTTGCTTGGCATGTGTCGGCAACATGCTCTTTTCATCCGCCTCAGGGTCCGGTATACTAAACTAAAATGTCCGCGAACTTCAAACAACAGAGACGATTTCCTGTCCCAGTAAAACGTTTCTCAGCCAGTCAACTTAAGCTAACATTAGCCTTGTAGAGATCGTGGGATTTGGATCTCTACAGGATTTGAGAGGGCACATGCACAAAGTATCCGTATTCCAGTTATGAGTCTTATCCGCTGTGTGGATCATATTGTTTGTATGGAACAAACATCACAATATGCCTGGTTATTTATATATGCCTGGTTATTTATACATGATTCTTACACTGGGGTGTGAGCTTATGAATCACAGGGTCACAAAATGAGCAGCAACCAGCAGTTGATGATATGTCAGTGAGCATCAGCCCCCAGTAGAGCGTCCTCCTGCAGAGTGTCTGTAGTCTCTGCCTGTAGTCGCTCACAGTATCAGGTGCAGTGTTTGTTTTTTTTATTATTCTAACGATCCAATGCATACATTAGACAGCAGAGACAGACCTTTAAAAGTAGAACCAATTACAGTTAAACGATTTTCAAAATATCTAACAAAACATGATGAAATCAGTAATAAAAAAAAATCCACAGTAAGGGCAAGGAATTATAGAAGCAATCAGTGATTTCACCTGTCAATGTGAAGATTACCATGAATCTTGTTACACAGTACAAGTATTCAAAGCTAACAGTTACAACACACTGACAACATGAACCACATACAGAATAGCCCCTATCAGTTTGTATGCATTCAAGGTGAAACTGTTGCAAACCCTTTTTTAGCATATAGGGCAGCCTATATGGCACTGCATCATGTTTCCACTGGAAGGACAGCATAGAGCAGTGGTTCTTAAAGTGCTCATATTTTTTTTTTCATTATTTTATTTAGAGGTTGTACCAGAATAGGTTTACATGGTTTAATAAGGACTACCAGCCAGTCAGAAGCAGAGTATGAGGGCGGGCCATGCTAGCACATTGGCGAGCATTTTAATGTGTGTTAAAAAGTGATGCGCGTTCGTCATGGAAGTAAAGGCTGGACTACTATAGAGCTGTTTGGAGCAGTCTGTGAACAGTTTTCTGTTGGAGATGGTAAGTCCCTTTGGGGTGGACTTTGGGCTTTTACACTTTGTAAACCTATAACATAGCACAGAAAAGATATATAACACAATAAAGGAAAGGGGGAAAGCCAAAAAGCATAATATGAGCACTTTAAACCTTTTTCAATAATGTACCCCCTTTGAAATAATATTTCAGCCAAGTAAGTAAGTGCAAAAATGTTAAGTGCAAAAATTAATTGGTAGAAAAAAAAGCCTAAAAAGAGGTACGCTACAGCACTGCACTGTGTCTGATTTACTAAACAACAACCTTTTAACTAAAAAACTTGAATGCTTAAAATGTAACATTTCAAAATTCATCACTAAGTTATTTCATTATTATAGTTTAATTATATGAGGAGTTACGCATGACTGATATTTTCTTTAAATTATAATCATATTTTATCTAACTAAATGTTCCAGACTACTACCTAAAACTTTAGGTAAGACTTATAAAACTAACTTCCAGTCATATTTGCTGAAACTGACCCTATGTTCCAGTAAAACTACATGAAGCAGGTCATTTAAAAAAATGTGGCTCCTCTGGCACCACCTACAGCCTGTAGTGCAATTTGCAAAAATCCACCGCTCCCTGTTCAGATGCACCAATCAGGGCCAGAGGGGGGTGTCTAACTGCCTGGGATTGTTCATCTAAAAGGTCCATAGTTGTCCTCTGATCAGGTCAGCAGAGAGCACAGGTGAAGTGCTGTCAATGCAAAGCACAAGCTGGAGGACATCACTGATTGCCAGTCACCCTATTTGGTCCCCTGTAGCCTCATTAAAAGGAATGTATTTGATCCAGTCAGACCCTACCTAGTGACCAGAACGATCAATTTGTACGAGCGAACGCAGACTCATAAAAGACACGTTTAATGAAAACACCAATAGATGTAGATGGAGGAAGGCATTCATTCAAGTGCAGGACGGGGATCAGATGGGCTCAGGATTTCAACCAGGGGATGTAGGGAATAGAGGGTTATACTTATTAACCTTTCTGAAATGGCTCATGAGCTGAGTCTTTATTGATGACCCGGGTTATGAAGTCACAATGATTTCTCTAGGAAGCTGAAATGAAAGGTTAAACTATTCGCATTAATTGCTCTATGAGGTTGCTTATCGACAGCTCCTTAAGCTTCAGCCAGCACGGTGAGAAGAGCAAAGATAGGAGAGGATGAAGGTTGCCACACATTTGATGTTGCTGTGAGTTATGAACAAACTGTTTTTGATAGCACCAAGCTTTCTAAAGGGCCTATGAATAACTCAGACGGTAGGCACAGACGACAGCCGTCACAAACCTCAAAGGATTCGATTTTCAATGAATAAAATCACTGGGGGAATTCACATGGGCAAATACAATGCATTTGCACATAAATGTGCAGCTCTTACTGCTGGGGACGACAGCCAAGCTGCCACTCTTTGTGTGATCACATTAAACAGCACACAGCACTCGTGTGTACAGTATGCACAAACCATGTTGGATTATACGGAACATACTGGCATAAGACAAACAGAGAGTTTGGGTATTGAAAGCTGATGCTAAGGTTGAGTGTTCATGTTCAGGTCAAAAGATGAATAAGTTGAGGAGATATATTCAGCACTTTCTCCATAAGTCATAGGTGTGATTGGCAAAGGACAAAAAAGCAGGGAAATATATGCCGCACCCATGACGCTGCGACAGCACCCCCCCCCCACTCATAAAATTGAATGAAACACCCAAAATTCTATGAAATTAATCATTCATATATTACTTGCATAGAACGTTGTATGCAGGGGTTAAATTGGGATTTGTTATGTGGGGGGGCTCTGCCTAGGGGGGTCCGGGGGTATGCCCCCCCGGGACATTTTTTTGAAAAATAAACCATTAAATGGCACTTTCTGGAGAGTTTTGTGCAAAGAAATGGAGAAATTGAGTCTTACATGATATGTGCAAAACTGCAAGGTTAAGAGCCTATACTTTGCATTGTTGTAGTATCAACAGGTATTAGGGCATTTAGCATTTACATTACTGTTAATCAGTCATCACTTGATTACACATTGAATTACCTTGTTATAATATAAATAATGTGCCACATGAAGAGTGCAGCATATGACAGTAGCAACAGCTGAGAAGATTTGGGTCTGTGGTGACCAGGTCCACCTCAAACAAACTTCCTTCTCCCATTCTCTCTCCTTACTACCACACACACACACACACACACACACACACACACACACACACACACACACATAGCCCTGGCACTGTAGCCACACCAGCTCACATTACCACGCCCATGCAGCCCCACCCACGGACACATGCATTCACTAATTACATTTGTGTACAGATGGTGAAATAATATAAGCAGTACCTTATGTAACAGATTTCTGTTTGTGATTATACTTCCGGGTTTTTCCTTGCTCAGAATTTGTCTTTGCGGGAACACACAAAGCGGGGGGGAGGGTGTCCGGGGGTCCTCCCCCAGGAAATTTTGAGGGTAAAATTCAATTCCTGCATTCTGATACATTTTTAGGCACCAATTTATGGTAAAAATGTCAATATTTATTGCAAGGAAATAACAATTCAAAGTACAAAATATAATGGAATATTATTATATTCAGTAGTCCAGTAAGGGGCCTTTCACATCCAGGACATGGGCTGGATACAACAACACTTGACCCTAAAGTCCAGTTGTTTAATTAGCATGAACAGGGATTTATGGTAACTTTTAACCCAAGGAGCATGTTTTGCTCCCAAGTTGAAAAATTTAGGATTGACTTAGGCTACTTAATCAGTGATGTTGGTTATAGCCTACAGTGTAACGGACCACCACAGTTCATACATACATGTGAACCGCGGATTAATTGCAGAGTTTAACCTACATAGTGTAAAACTAAAAACTACGTGAATGGGGCACAGCAGAAAGACGGAGCAGAGCGACGCTACTTGTTGAGGGTTTTCATGTGTACTCCTATAGGCCTAAACTTCGCATCAGGCGTTAAAACCAACTGTACCGAATTAGACTACTATTTAACGCGATAACGAGACGTTTTTAACCGGTAATGAAACTGTCTCAATTTAATACTGATGCCGTCAGACGGCCGCGCGGACAGACAGCAGTCGGAGTTCCGGCAGAGCTCTGCGCCCATCAGCAGCGGCTTCTCACTGTGCAGCCGGTCCCCCAGAGCAGCATGATCACCGGGAAATGATCACCTGCAAACGGAGATCCCGTTTGAAGGTGACATGCTTGATTTTGACTGAATGTCCCAATTTAAGTAACCTCTGATCGGGTCGTAGTAAATTAAGTACCCTAAGTTTCAGATTAGGTGTTGGTTATTCTCAACACCTTTCTACCCCCCCTGATAGTTCGCCCCCACACGTCCAAAATTCTTATTCAAATAACCTTCCGCAACGATTGCAGGCTCTTTGGTGGAGCTCTGCTTTGAATGAAGTTACATGGTGACAAATTAATGGACCACTTGCGGAGTGATATGAAGATATGAGTCAGAGGCACAAAAAACGTTGACAGCAATGACCGGTCATTATGTTTACCAATACCCCCGACCCGTGGCTTGCGGGTCAAAAAACAAACAAACAAAAAAAAACGGATTTGCATGATTTACGAGAGCTTCATTTTCAGGTCGGAAAAGCCGGATTTCCGGAAAAAAATCACACCCCTGATAAGTGTTTCCAGTGCTAGAAACAGAACTGAAGGATGCCAATTCATAGTTTTCCTTTCGTGAGATGTAAAAAGCTGAGCAAAGTTCACTGAAGTTGAGAAAACAATTTATAATCTTAGATAGTTGAATCAAGAACTGTTTAGTCACATTGACATGTTACAGTCAGATTTACTTCCCACTAGTTTGAAGAGTTTGCCTTCACAGAGACTTTTCAGCTGCAGCTACTGTCATAGAGTTAGTACTAAGACTTACTTCTGAGGCTGGTTATCAGTATCTTGTTAATTAAAAGCAATAGTTTCAACTTGGATACTTACCTTCATCGTGGTAAGCAATGTTTTCATTTCTATGACTATAACTATACTACAACTATGACTTAACATCTATTAAAAGTTTACTACACAGATTTAGCAATGCCCTCCTGTTTTCGTTCCTACGCTCACCTATGGTCATGAAGGATGGGTCATGACCGAAAGAACAAGATCCAGGATACAAGCAGCCGAAATGGGTTTCCTCAGGAGGGTAGCTGGCGTCTCCCTTAGAGATAGGGAGAGAAGCTCAGTCATCCGTGAGGAACTCAGAGTAGAGCTGTTGCTCCTTTGCGTCAAAAGGAGCCAGTTGATAAGGATGCCCCCTGGGCACCTCCCTAGGGAGGTGTTCCAGGCGCGTCCAGCTGGGAGGAGGCCTAGGGGAAGACCCAGGACTAGGTGGAGGGATTATATCTCCACCCTGGCCTGGGAACGCCTCGGATTCCCCCGGTCAGAGCTGGTTGTGGCTCGGGAAAGGGAAGTTTGGGGTGCCCTGCTGGAGCTGCTGCCCCCGCAACCTGACCCCGGATAAGCGGACGAAGATGGATGGATGGACAATATTGCCGGGCTTATGATGGACAGTTTAAAAAAAAGGTCAAATAAAAAAAAAAAAAATCTAAATCGATTCAGCAAAACCAGAGATATCGTCTTTTTTATTTCATGCATTCCTCCTCCTAGTTTAAACGTGGGGCCGACATTACCCAACTCAACCGCTGACAGGACGTGTTTGAGTGTGTCTAGCGAACGCAATTTCGCGGATGTTTTTATGTTTAAAAAAAGGATCTTACTCTTTAACAGAAAGGTCGACCTCCTTAGAAATCCTTTCCATAATGTTGTCAGACACTTAGAATATTAATCTGAGCCTGTCAGTGGCAAAACCAGCACTTTTGTGAAGGTAAATACAAGCTGGACAATTGCCCCATTAACTTACATTGTAGCTTGTTTCGCCACTGCCAACTGCACGATCTTGCTTAATACTGGACCAATGTCAAAGATTGTTGTTCCCATCAGTCACTTAGACACAAAAACATAGGAAAATAGTTGAAGAAAATGGTAGTTACCCTTTAACTAGTAGTGGCTAATGTATCCTCAAGTTGCTAGCCTCACACAGAAATCATCAGCTGGTTACCGAGGTCTGGTAAGCTCCCTTCTTTCAAACTCACCTCCATATTTTTATTCAGTTTTGAACTTGTCGTCTTCAGCCCTAACTGACGCTGACTCAAGTGACATCACTTGAGGAAATTTATCAGACATTACACAGCTCCCTCTGGAGACACAAACGGCTTTAAACTACTTTTTAACATATCAAGTAGTAAACCTGTAAACTCAATTGTTGTAATTGTTGAAGCATAAAACTGGTGGAGTTCCCCTTTAAAGACACAGCAGGTTTTTATCATGTATGCTTTTTTTTTCAAACTACAAGAATAAAGGGTCTCTGGAGAATTTTAACCCTAACACCATGTGTGCTGGGAAGTATACAAATATGCTAATCTGTATATATTATATCTATATACAGTATAATAATTCACATTTTTAACACTAAGTTCATCATAAAAGAGTAGTTGATCCCACATATTGCTGTATGATGATTGTGCTCTCTTGTAGAGCTAAAAGAATAACGAAATGTATGTATTATATTCTTTGTCTCTTCTTAAAGGCAAACTATGGTCTATTGTAACTTGGGCATATGAAGATAAGCTACTACTTTATTCACAAATAAAATGGACAGACAGACACACAAAGTAAACAGTACGTCAAAGTTGAAGCAGGAAGTGGGCCTGTGAACTGTGATGGACGTTTACAACAGACAGTTTAGGTAATACTTTTACCGTTTGGCTAACCTAGGGGTTTGTTTCCAACCTGTCTGATCATCTACCTTATCGTGGTTCTTGACCTGTTGGATCTATTTATAGCCATGTCTCTGTGTTCTGAGAGCTCAGCAATTGGTCAGTACAATGTTATGAACTGTCAAAATAAAACCCAAGTTGTTATAAAAATGTAGCTTTCCTTTAAATTAAGGAGTGTAGTGGCCGGGTTGGCTCAGTTGGTAGAACAGGCACACATTTACATAGAGGTTTATGCCTCGACGCAGAGGTCCAGGGTTCGAGTCTGACCTATGACGATTTCCTGCATGTCTTCCCCCTCTCTCTCTCCTTTCTCACCTAGCTGTCCTGTTCATTAAAGGTGGAAATGCCCCCCAGAAAAATCTAAATTAAGGAGTGTAGGAGGAAGGTCTGCTAGCTTAACTCAAGCATTTTATACTTTAGTATTGTTATTGTAAAGGCTCTCAAACAACATTGGACATTTGCAATAATATTACCAATGCATTAAATGATTATGTAATGTGAAAGATGACAACTTTACAGAGAATTGTCACGGACTCTGCAGTTCCCCTCAGCTCTACAGAGATTTTTAGCATCTTTTATTTAGCTCACATTTAGCTCACTTAGTTTAAGGTGAGCTAAATGTTTAAGGCTCACATCCAGGCCTTAAACTCTGCTCTGTTTTCAATGAAAAATCTCTGATAGACCCTCTGGACGCTACCTTAACTTTGATCTGGTGAGTGCAAATGTTGCTCTGTCTGCTGGATATGTGTGTGTATGTGTGTGTGTGTGTGTGTGTGTGTGTGTGTGTGTGTGCGTGTGTGTGTTTGCTAACATGTTGACCATTTTATAAAATGACGGTAAGTATAGGCTTGCTGCTGCCCCCAAGTGGCCAATACATGAATTATATAATGCTTTAAATATAAAGTTCTCTTGTGAACTAACTAAGGCTAAGCCCTCCAATGTATAATCTTAGAAGGACTGATCACTTTTACTAATATCAGATCTTTTTAAAAGCAGGCTAATTTTGGCTTCATGTTTTAATCAAATGCTATTTGAGAGTCAGATTATGAGGTAGAAACAGAAAAGGGAACAGAATAAAAAGAGAGAACCATATCTGTGCTGGTGATTGAACGTAGCCTCTGGTGGTGTCTATCCATAAAGATAATGGTGATTGAGATGGGGGAGGCAGGTAGGGGTTGTATGTGTGAGTGTGTGTGTGTGTGTGTGTGTGTGTGTGTGTGTGTGTGTGTGTTGTCAGGAGGCTCAATGGGGCTTCTCTGTATTTGGTGAGCTGGGCTTCCCAAGCAAACTCAGAGGAAAACTGGACACAAGCTCTGCTGGTTGCTGGGTTTGGTCAAAGTGACATGAATTTCGGGGTGCCTGGATATAGAGGTTTACTCCTCGACGCAGCGGCCGCAGGTTCGACTCCGACCTGTGCCCCTTTGCTGCATGTCATTCCCCATCCATCTCCCCTTTCATGACTTCAGCTGTCCTATAAAATAAAGGCCCAAAATGCCCTAAAAGAAAGTGAAAAAAAAATTTGCGCAAATTGTGCGATTACATACAAAGTCAATGCAAAAGGCTGTGCAAATGGCACAACTCGGGCGATAAATGTGGCGTAATGCTGTGTTGCGAAAAGCCCATCAGTGTGGAGAGTCAGGTAGGGGTTGTGTGTGTGTGTGTGTGTGTGTGTGTGTGTGTGTGTGTGTGTGTGTGTGTGTGTGTGTGCGTGCGTGCGTGTGTGTGTGTGTGAGAGCATGGGGAGCAGTGATAAAGGGAGGGCTGGGCTGATTGGTCAAAGGATCATTTATCTGCTTAGTTGAACAAAGAGCTCAGTTGGACAGAGAGTTCATATCCGGGCTGGGCAAACACCAAGCACCTGATAGCCTGTTCTGAACCTTTAACACTGACAAAACATTGTTTGGCATCACATCGCTGGTGTTGTTTCAAAGTATATTATTTTCTAATTTGAGGAAATATGCCACAGCTGATGGAGGATTTGTATACTGGCAAGTCCACGATTGTATGCTCAGGATATAATGTCAATCTTTTTTGTTGTTGTTGTGATTAACAATTTTTTTATTCATTTTTTAAACACCATACAGAACATATCCCCGTAATGACAACACCATAGCCCATCATACATGTCTCTCCCCAGCACAGAGGTTGGGCAACCTTCGGGCTACCAGTCGGCTTCTCTAATCTCTGGGTTACCTACTGCCTAGTCTATATCCACGACGTTCCACTTCCGGGGTTGGTCCATTCCCGCCAGATATCCGTTACCTTCCGCTTTCTTTGTGTAGGAATTCTAAACTCTGGTGGATTTCTGAGGACTATGGTTAACTGCTCCTCAGATCTCTGCAGGGTAAATCCAGACAGCTAGCTAGACTATCTGTCCAATCTGAGTTGCACGACTTAAACAACCTTTGAACGTACACGTTTCACCAAGACAAGTTCCTTCCCGAGGCTTTTTTGCAGTGGCACCGTGGCTCCGTCCAGCGCCTAGTGCCGCCCATGACGATTGTGATTGGTTTAAAGAAATGCCAATGAACCATTCCGTTTTTCTCCCATCCCTGACTGCTGTGTGGACTAGTCAGACCTTCCTCCCCAGCGCTGTGGAGGTAGGTCTGGCAATGCGAGACTACCTACCGCCCAGGTTCCCCACCTATTTTTCCTACCAGCACACCCTGATATTGCAGGCTAAAACCGACCCTGTCTCTCTCTCTCTTTTTTTTCACTTCATATCATGTGTCTGTGAACAGCAGGGTGAGCTGAGGCAGACGCATGTTTTCTTTATTCAAAATCCTGTTTACCAGAGCGATATCGCTTCCTCAGATGTAGTCATTGTGTTTATTCTCCTAAGGACAAGGACCTCCTCTCCTCCTCCTTTCATCTTCTCCTCCTCCTCCTCCTCCTCTCAGGCTCAGGCTGGCTGGCTTCACAATGACGGTCTTGTGTTTTGCTGTGTACCTAATCTCTGCCTGTGATTGTTAACAAGCACAGTAGTCAGCGTGAAGGGTGAACATCCTCTTTCTGGGTCCGACCTGCACAACATCTGAACACCCCCCCCCCCACACACACACACACACTATTTTTGACCAGTGTTTCTGGGTTATAGATCAGCTGAAACTGTAGTGCATCCATAGCAGCTGCCCTCAATTTGTGTTAATTTATTCATTACCTTTTAGTCACTTTTAGTACGGATTAATGTCCCCAATTATCCATAGTTTTTCAGTTATTCTTTCTTTGTTTATTTTTCATTAATTTATTAATTTGCATCATCATTTGCATCAATTTTCAAGTTTTGAATAAATATTTTTATTTCTTGACTTTCCATTCATTGATTAATTTGCTCTAATTACAGACTAAACTACTCAATTATTCATAGCTTTCAATTCTTAGTCTTTTATTTTTAATTTTTTTTAAGATTATTTTTGGGGGCTTTACCCTTAATTCAATAGTGACAGTACATAGACAGGAAAGGGGGGAGTGGGGAATGACACACAGCAAAGGGCTTGCAGGTCGGATTCGAACCGGGGCCGCTGCCAAGGACTCAGCCTACATGGGGCGCACACTCTACTGGGTGAGCTAGATGTCGCCCCATTTTTTTAGTTTTTTTATCCATTCCTGTATTTATTTATATTGACGTTCACATACTTCATGTATTCATTTATAAATTCATATATATATATATATATATATATATATATATATATACATTGTATACAATTTACTACATACACACTTCCATTCAAATAATCATTCATTCATTGGCAGTAATGTACTCCATTGTCCATGGTTTTAGATTTTTCTTCATTTGTCATTTATTTATTTATTCATACATACATTTATTCACATTTATTTGGTCATTTATGCACCATTAACTTTAATCATTTACTCAATGTTACTTCATTCATTCACAAGTAACTCAACAATCCATAGTTTTGATCAACTCGTGTTTAATTTGATTTATCAATTCATTATTTATTCCAGCTTGTCTTTATTTAATCAAACATACATTTATTACTTATGCTATACACCAACTTACTCATGCATTTACTTATTTACTACATACAGTATTTATTTACTGACTTGATCAAAGATTTATTCATTCCTTCTGTCAACCCCCCCCCCCCCCATTCTTACATAATTATTTTTATTTATCCCATATTTCTCTTTCTTAAAAACATTTCATACAGCCAGAGGTTTGTAACATTTCTCAGAGTACGTCTAGTATGGTTCAATAGAAAGCCATTCCAGCTTTTCGAGCTGCTGCTATGGGACTCGGTGGGGAGTAATGTCAGCACTCCTGCGTGGGCAGGTGATTAGGGCCGAGGCGAGAGACGTCAAATCAAATCAGATCTGAAATGTGGCATTATGCAGCCTTAATGGAGATTAAAAGCTCTCAGCGTCAGCACTGCCTTACCTGCGCTTTCACCTCCACTGTTTTCACATCTGACCAACAAAACACTAAAAGCCTCCAACTGCAGCTCCACATCAAGGCTGCACTCTAAAAGAGGGTCATTTTCCCACGGAGAACGGCACATGCTTTTAGACCTGGAATGTGAATTTGTCCCTGTGTGTGTGTGTGTGTGTGTGTGTGTCTATGTGTGTGTGTGTGTGCTGTCAGGAGGCTCAATGGGGCTACTTTGTATTTGGTGAGCTGTGCTTCCCAGGCAAACCCAGATGCAAACTGGACACAAGCTCTCCTGGTTGCTGGGTTTGGATCAAAGTGACCTAAATGTGCAAATTGCGCGGCACGATTGCATTCAAAGTCAATGCAAAGATGCGAGCTGTGCAAATTGCGCAACTCGAGCGATAAACGTAACGTGACGCTGTGTTGCAAAAAGCCCATCAGTATTGAGATTCTCCTGCACAGCATAGCCCTGATCAATCCAAACTCCATTTAGAAAAACAAGCATTTAAAAAGTTTTTTCGCTTTTGATCCGTTTATTGCAATTTAGGGCCTTTTCACATCTGAAAGTGTGATGTAATGTTTTTGTTACGTTGTATACATTTGATCCGGTTTGATTTGGTTTGACATTACTGTTATGCAAGCACAATAAAGAAGTACACATGACAAAACTACATCCTGTCGTCATCACATACAGTACGTGAGCCTGCTCTCCCCGTGCTACTGCAGCTCTTTTTGTTTTGTTGTGTTGATGAGAAGCAAGACATGGGCACTTTACTTGGGTTTTGAGGAGCAGCAGCATTTATTCAGATACAAACCTACACTGTACACTGTTATTAACACTTAACAAGTAAACTGCTTATTTGTTCTCTGCTCTAACTGCCGACCGCTGTCTGCTCAGAGCGCATCCGCTGTCACTCTCTTGCTCAACAACAAACAACGCACTAAGCACTGAGCTAGTCCTTAAAGACCTCATATAATGCTCATTTTCAGGTTCATAATTGTATTTAGAGGTTGTATCAGAATAGGTTTAGATGGTTTTATTTTCAAAAGACACCATATTTTTGTTGTACTATATTGCATTATAAAGTGTGTTACAAAGTGCCGCAAAATGAGGCTGAAAAGTCTGAAAATCCGGACCAAATGAGGTAAGTGTGAAAGGCCCCTAAATCATGGCAACATCTGTTTATTTTGGGTTCATATTGCCGTTGTAGCAGCAGCCATCGTAGCCCTGATTGATCTGAACTTCATTGCGAGTAATAAGAGGGCAAATAAACATAAGTTATCCCAATATTATTGGTTGTTGCTTTCTCCAGAACCATTGTACCCTGAAATAACTTACAAAAGGCCCTCACAGTTCAACTTCACTATAACTGTATACTACTGACGTACAGTGTACTTCTACTTCACAGGACATTTGACCACTACATTTACCTGACAGAGAACATTACAGATTCAGATTCTACTCAAAAAATATATTTGCATGAAGGGTAGACAGCAATCAGTTTTTGGCAGATGATGACCGGTAGCCCACTGCGAAGACATGCTAGACTGAGAGCCGTGAACCCCCGCAGCTGCACACAGGTTTTTTACTTTACAGCTGCGTGTGATTTGCCGTCTTTTGTGCATGCGGGATCATTAAAAAGACCCACATACATACATACATACATACATACATACATACATACATACAGAGGTTCCTCGATTTATAGTTGGATGTATGTGTGTTTTCTTTAACAATTTACTTTATTGATTAGAGAGGCTGGGGCGCCCTAGTGGCTCGCCTGGTTGGGCGTGCACCCCATGTATTGGTATTGTATCGGTCCTTGCCACAGCGGCATGGGTTCAGGTCCGACCCACGGCCCTTTGCTACGTGTCATTCCCCCTCTCTCCCCCCTTTCCTGTCTTCAACTGTCAAATGCCCAAAAAATAATCGTTAAAAAAAAGAATTAGGGAGGCTGCTTTCAATAATTGTAAACGTTTCCATGCGTTTTAGCTTCTAAAATAGTCAATAAAGTTACGCTGTTTTTTTGTGCGTGAATGCACACACCGACTCTCTTAATGGGGGCATACAGCAGTATAATTAATTTTGTCCTCATTAATTATGTCCACCCACCCATCCACTATTAATTAGAATGTTGAACCGCCGGTTGTCACTCATTAACATTAAACCAAACACTGGCGTATCTGGTTGCAGGTTTTTTAACTCAAAAGCAGAATGAGGCGCATCATGTAGAAGCTGCTTTTTCCATCTTTCATCATCGACAAAGACCTACGAGCAGGGGCGCCGCCAGGAATTTTGGGCCCCGTGACAAAAAATCTAATTGGGCCCCCTCTGCGCAGCTGTTGTCATCACATCTCTAGGACCTAACTGTCCCATCAAAAGCTTTACGTAACTCTAATTAAAGGCTTGCAACTGTCTTGCTTCTTGTAGTTCAATACAGTTAAAGCGTAATTCTCGCCAAAATGCAACCTAGTGTCTTTTTGTGAATGTACCCGAGTCAAACTTTAGTTTAAAAGCATATTTAGGACGGAATCGCCACTTTTAAGATTTACCGTATTTTCGTTTTTCGGTCAAATGGCCTTTTGAATGGGAGTGCTAGGGGCACTTTTATGCTAGCCTCAAAATAGCTATTTTTAAAACACTAAGAAGGCTCGACACAACATGAAACTTTGCTCGAAGTATGACCAGGGGCTCTACACCTTAACGAAAGCATTGACAACATTGTTTGTGTACCCAGAGTTTACTAAAAAGAAAGGTTTTGAACAACTCACCGTAGGTCTTGTTGTTTCCGGCCGCAGCCATTTTATCAGTCAAAAACAAACGATTTCCGAATGCAACATAACAGGGAGGAGAGTAAAGATGGAAAGCTCCTAAAGCTTAGTTCCATATAAATGCACGGATTATTTCTTGTTTTGTCGTTATTGAAAAACAATATTGACCTCATAGTTGAAAAAGGAGCCTCATATGGAGTCCGTTCATCCGCATTCGGATATTGACTCGTTTTGACTGCCGAGGTGGTAGCGGCCGGAAACAACAAGAGCTACGGTGAGTTGTTCAAAACCTTTCTTTTTAGTAAACTCTGGGTACACAAACAATGTTGTCAATGCTTTCGTTAAGGTGTAGAGACCCTGGTGATACTTTGAGCAAAGTTTCATGTTGTGTTGA
This sequence comes from Sander lucioperca, assembly GCF_008315115.2. Lineage (NCBI taxonomy): Eukaryota > Metazoa > Chordata > Actinopteri > Perciformes > Percidae > Sander > Sander lucioperca. The sequence continues at coordinate 8,058,276 of NC_050182.1, read as the reverse complement.
GCCTTCTTAGTGTTTTAAAAATAGCTATTTTGAGGCTAGCATAAAAGTGCCCCTAGCACTCCCATTCAAAAGGCCATTTGACCGAAAAACGAAATTACAGTAAATCTTAAAAGTGGCGATTCCGTCCTAAATATGCTTTTAAACATAAGTTTGACTTAGGTACATTCACAAAAAGACCCTAGTTTGCATTTTGGCAAGAGTTACGCTTTAATATTGTCTGTATCTTACATGCAGGCTCAGGTAAGCTACTCACTTGTTTCCAACTGCCCAGCATCCAGTACAGACAGTAGGTTGTTTTTTTATTTTATTTCATAATGATCATTATGTGAGAAAATAATTGTTATTAATGTGTTTGAATTTCTGTCATTAATAAATATTTCATTTTCTTTTTTGTAATGGTAAAAAGAGCAAGAGAGATAGAGAAATCCCCACAGACTCCCTGCAATGATGCTAACTGGCATGTCATTGAACACAATGTTGCTCACCTTCTTTACTGGGACAGATAGGGGCACAGTTAGGGGGAGACTGGGCTGCTGACTCATCTGTTGTTAAGTCTGCTAAAAGGGGCAGGGACAATGATTTAATATGAATATCTTGCTAAACGTCTCCCTGCACTGATTAAATGGTGATTAAATGTAGGCTAACACTAGTCTGTAGCTAGCTATCTTATTTCACTATGGACATTAAGCCAACTCACAGACTATAGGCTACCCACCTTTCTTGGTGAAAAACTGGGTTACAGTTTGACACCCTTTCCTTTGTCCTCTTGTTCCTCTCTCTCTTGATCTCTCTTTCCTTTTTTGAAAACCAGATTTTGATTTAACGTTACTTGGTAACATTGTGGTCACTGTAGTTCTGGCGCATCTACTGACTGCAACTAAACACCGTGACTGAGTGCGCTAAGGTAGGACCAAACCATTTCATGCAGATACAGGGGGGTGGTCGGTCAATATGGATGTTTACTTTTTGGTCAATGGGGATATTTAACTTTTACTGCCAAAAACAAGTAAAAACAAAGACATCATTAATTTTATTATCATATTTGAAATATATATACTGAATGGTGATGGTTTAATAATTTTATATTAGTTTTAACCTATTTTTTGGGGCCACGGTCAGTCATGGGCCCTTGGAATTGTCCTAACTTTTCCCCCCTATACTGCGCCCCTGCCTATGAGCATGAACATTTCTACGTTCTCCGCCATCCAGACGGTAAAGTACACTTTGCAGTCCAGTCAATAAAAAGTGCTGTAGAGATGTTAAGCAGGGAGGATGTGAAGTATGGGCAGTCGACAGAAGGCTGTGTAGCAGCATAAGTACGGCAGGAACAAGGGACAAGGCCCAGCGACAGAGTTAGTTGAGAGAGAGTGAAGGATGGAGCTCATCTGCCTCTACATATACTGCTGCAGAGAGAAGGAAGTAGGAAGTAGAGCAAGAAAAAGGCACATAGCTAAGCAGTGCAAATAAGCCATAACTTGTTCAACCTAATAAATTAATATTACAATATTTATAAAAACAAATGATTGAAAGTGACTGAAGAGCTGAAACACTGGAATAATAGCTGAATAATAATTGTGTTTTTGCCCAAAGTAAATGCCGTCGTCTTACTTAATTTTCTTTTCAGAGTACACCAGATTGATATACCAAAGATATCTAAATAAAATCAGTGTTATTGTCTGTGTTTGTGTTTGTTAGTACCAGTGTTTCCTTTTCTGCCAACTTTTATTTTTGATGCCAAAACTTAGTCGCTGTTATAGCTCCATATAAAAGCACCAAACTGTTTGAGAAACGGAATCACACTCCTGCAGCATAAGACATGCCTTTGACTCTTCCTCACAGAGCGTTCATTAATTCAACATGGCTAATAAGGTGGTGAGACAGCTCTGCTTTGATCCACTGGACCTTTAGATCCTCTACATTGTATCTCCTTCAATAGAGGAATTTAATGGCCAGCCCCCTTGGCTAATTTCCCAAATTCTACATTGATGTAGGTATTATTTCTGTGTAAACTGTGACGGTTAGATGTCAATCAGGATTGTGTGGGGTGAGTGTGTGATGATTAGAGCTTTTCACTCCAGGATGCATTCGGAGACTAATCAGAATAATCACTTTAATGATGCCTCTTTCCAAGCCACGCCACAGAGCACCGGGGAGCCTCACGACTTCCTGTGTGGTCCATTTTTATTCTGCCTAATGAGGTGAGAGGGGGATGAAACCCAGACATGCCAAAAGAGTTTAATGATACCAGTGTGCCGGAAAACTCACATCTGAACTATTACTCCAAACTCTTATACTGTCTCTAAGTATATATTAGCAGGGGTTAGCAAGTGGTGCTCATCAATGCCAGTTTGTACCTGGGATCTTGTGCTTTCTGTGTATTTGCTGGCTAAGCTCAACAGCCACAATTGGCCTGACCTACACAGAGTGCAACATGCCAGCCCAGCGTTCCTAGTATTTATAATCATTGGATAATTGACGTCCAGTGCCAATGTTTAGTGCCAAGACAGGAAGCAGTGTCCCCTTTATGTGGTAAAGCGGTAGCTAAAGTGCAACATGTGTGTCAACTGACGTCGTAGCACACACTCGACACCATTCAGTGAAGTGAATGTGATACAATTCCTGCTTTTCTGAAGGGGTGATGCTGGGAAATAGCACATGATACTGATACAGCACGGGTCATTGAGCTGCTGTTACCTGTTATTCTGATGGCATACATTTTTGTCTGCACAGTGTCATTCTCTACACTACAATCAGATGGCACCAAAGCAGGGCTTTTCCTAAAGAAGATTTGGCACCCCCCAAAGAGGTTTTTAGCCAGCGTCAAAGGAAAACAACGAGCGCCAAAGCATCTGATTTTCAGCAGCCAGCCTCCCTTTCAGCTACTACATTTTACACATGTGGCTGGCGCTGATAAGCCAGCTAAGCTGCATTGTTTTGACTGGACCCGAACGCTCTGCTGTGAAACTAGCGCTAATGGGATCTCCGTTTGCAGAGTGAGGCTGTACCGGAATCTCCCGGTGACCATGCGACCCTGGGGCACAGCTGACGGGCGTGGACCTCCGTGCCTTCTGCCGGAGCTCCGACTGCTGTCAGCGCGGCGGGCTGCACTACCATCTGATGGCATCAGTATTACATTGAGACAGTTTCATAACCGGTAAAAACATCTCATACTCGCGTTAAATAGTAGTCCAGTTCCATGTTATTGGTTTCAACAGCTGATGCCAACCGCACAGGAGTACACATTAAAACCAGTTGCGACGCTTAACATTGACCTAACTCCCTGAACAAGCTGCAGAGGCGGCTTCGTCCCCGTTCACGTAACAGCGCCAGTTAAACTACAATTAATCCGCAGTTTATATGCTTACCGTTACACTAGGCTACTGTATATTCAACATCACTATTACATTTAATTTATTTCAAAATGGAAAACATTACACTTCACAACGCTTTGTATTCATAACATGATTGTGTTATTGTGCAAATTATAGCTACAACAGTAATAGCAGTTTATGTAAGTCACTACTAAATTTCACAATTTAGGAACAAAACATGCTCCTTGAGAAAAAGTTACCGTCAAGCCCTGTTCATATTAAATAAACAAACTGGACTTTGAGGTCAAGTAAAGTTGGATCCCTTACTTTATTATATTCCATTGTATTTAATATTTTTAATTGTTACCTGCCACCAGAATATTGTGTTTCCCTTGACATAAATAAAGACGTTTTCACCATAAATTGGTGCCTAAAAATGCGAATCAGAATGCAGAAAACGAAGTCTTTGACTCTCAAAATTTCATGGGGGAGGACCCCTGGACCCCACACTTAATATGTCACCCAAAAGGCTCATTCCGGGCAAGGAAAAAACCTGCAAAGTGAACATTTTTAAATCCTAGACAGTGGTTTTTGCACTTCTTCATGGCTTTTTTTTAAACATAAATGTGTCCCTGGTGTGACTGGACAACAGGTTCTCACACTCATCTCGTAAAATACGGACGCTTGGTCAGGTGCCTTTGTCGTTCTTATTGACGCTAAAAGTCTCCTTTAGCGCTATAAGTAAACGCACTTGGTCGGGACTATTGCCGTCCCTTTAGCGTTATAGATAAACGTGCTTGGTCGGGACTATTGCCGTCCCTTTTGACGCAGTTATGTTAAGGAAAAGGTCGTGGGTGGGCTTACGGTTCCGTGACACGCGGGAAGAACGGGATGGTTATGTTTAGGAAAGGGTCGTGGGTGGGCGTACGGTTCTGTGACACGCGAGCGTGACAAGCGGGATGCGAACCCCGCTCTCCTGGGTGAAAGTCCTGTGTTTGTTTGACCCATCCACCACCCCAACCAACCTCCTTGCGCGGAAATTCGCCCTTACATACTACTCGCTAAATCCTATCTAACTGCTGCTCTCCCCAGTGCGTTACACAAATACGCTGAAAGACGCCTTTTTCGTCACATCAGACGCTGACAGCCACTGTCCAAACGTCCTTATTTTACGAGTTCGGAATGAGAACGGGTTGGACTGGAGATCCCCAAAGTGTTTCTCCTGTACCATCTATCAGAAAACGTGTGTAGCTGGTCAGATTTGATGCTGGATATGATGCCCTATGGGGCCCATGTGCCATAGAACCTCTTCCAGCTAGGTAACCATCTCCACCCACAAAGTACCTGCTGAATCTGCCTTGCTGTCCGCCCTTGTAATTTCTTCGCTATCGCAGACCTAAGGGGGGTGCTACGGCAAAAAACGCAACGCAAGGATCAACATATCTCGTTAACCTACTAATCTCGCTTCGTGGTACACTCCTCGACTGTCCGTGACCCTACTTTAAACTTGGGAGCTGTACATTTTGCCATTTTTATGTTGTGTTACAGTTTTACAGGTTAGCCTGTTGAAGTTAATTGTAGCATTTTGCCTGCTGAATTCAGCTAACTTGGATTGTAGGCACACAGGCTGGAGCAATGTTGGAGTGCACTGGGTTTCCACAGGTAGCTTTTCAAACTGCATCTCCACTATAAAAGACAGAAGTGGCAGGAGCACTTCTGGTATCCGTTCAAACACCGGTGCTCATGGAAGGTTAAGCAATTCACAAAAAGGAAGAAGAACTATGACCAAAAAAGTTAAAAAAAAAATCAAGTCCAGGCACTACTTTTTTTTAACTACTTTTTGGTTACAAAAAGTGATAAAGATGATATTTATCAAAGGCCTTTTATCACTTTTTGTAACCAATCTTGAGTGCCTGGACTTGATTTTTATGACTTTTTTGGTCATAATTCTTCTTCCTTTTTGTGAAATGCAACTCCACTATAGTTGGTCACATGCATCCTTTTTTCTTTTCTTTTTTGGCATTTTAGGCCTTTATTTGATAGAGACAGTTTTTAGGCAGGAAAGGGGAGAGAGAGGGGAAATGACATGCAGCAAAGGGCCGCAGGTCAGAATTGAACCTGCGGCAACTGCGGCGAGGACTAGAGCCTCTGTACATGGGACGCACACCCTACCAGGTGAGCTACCCAGGCACCCCGTGCAGAGGATTCCAAGCAGAATTGTGTCACTACAAAATAGTGCCGATGGTGTACAGGTTTTGGTGGTGTTGAGTGTCGCTACGTTAATTTTCTATCTGACCAATGACAAAGTTTTTGGATAGTTGTATTCTCCAATCACACACTTTGCCTTTAAAAAGTTGTGTTTGCTTTATTTACAAAAAAGCAGAATGTCTGCCTACAGAGAATGTGGGTAAATGGCATTCTTCGCTCCAATAGCCAGTACGGAGAGTTCCTCCGACTTGTTGGTGAGCTCTGTCATCGAACTATAACGACCTCATCCACATTTTCGAAATCATTTAAATATTGAGCCACCATGGCACTGACGATCGCTTAGATAACAGGAGCCATATGCATTCTGTGGTCTACTCCGAAACAACAGACTTTGAATGCCTTTTCCCGACTCGCCTTCCACTCTCCACACCGCTGTCTTCAGACAAGAAGTCACCTCCTGAGATTGATAATTTGTCAGATAATTTGAATAACAAACTGAGCCTGTCAGTAGCACACACAAAAGACTGTTAGTGGACACAAATCGAGGATGCACAATTGCCCCATTAGGTTACATTGCAGCTCGGTTCGCAACCGTCATTGCGATCTTGTTCAATACTGGACCAATTTAAAAAGAAATTGGTCAAATCAGTCTATTAGATACAAATGGGGTCCAGGTTGAAAAAAATAAACTAAATTAATCTTTAATGTGTAAAGCGTTAAAGTCAATTTCCAACTTTTTGTTGTTGTGACTAACATGATAGAAAACCATGGCCTATTTACTCATTCAGTTGAAATGGAGTAACATTAGCATTCTTTTGGAGTCGTGTTTGTGTTCACCTGATGAATGGAAGTATATTTCTGATATATATCAACTCTGGAGAAAAATATCTGGTTCTTAAGCTGCTGAATGCTCCACTATTTTCACCATCTAGTCACTGACTTTTTCACTAAAAAAATAACTGCCTACTGCTGAATACCAGTTTGATGATAGAGGTGAGCTGCCATGTCACCAAAACTATGAGCTAAATGAGACTAAAACGCTCCTGTACTGTAATCCATCAGTAACGTTTCTATTGCTTCTTCCTAATGACAACACACATAATTTGAGTTGTACTCTTTCTAACCCAAAATAATGCTCAATTTACGCAAATAATAGTTTTACCATCTAATTAACTTACATGAACTGACAAAGTGACATAACCTTTTCAGAAAATGATCATTTAATACCAAGTTGAGTGTAGCTGTGATGAACTATGGAACACTCAATAATGACAACGATCAACTACAATGGTTTAATAAAGTTGGATTCAGTAGCATTTGTTGACGATCAGTAAGTAAGCATTAGTAGAAGAGGAGTGATGTGGAGGGGATCACAGGGGCTCAAGCTACATCAATTGTCTGGCATCTATAGTCTACTACTGAGCAGCCCTCTTTGTTGGCCAAACCAGCATGACGCGTTTAATGCACATTAAATATTGAGGACATTTCCGACAGCTACAGCTTCTGGAAGGCCTCTTTGGAAAGGCCCATATATTAGCTATCATGCTAAACAAACAAAACGCGCTACCTTAAAGCGATGCGGAGATATTGAACATTACGTAACTTGATTTGATTCAAAATTATGGATTTATTGTATAAAGACACTGTAGTTCCGGGCTGAATTAAAAAGCTTCTGGAAGGCCTACAATCACATGGAAGACCTTGTTGAAACAGCACATTTCTCTGCTTCTAAATTAAAAAAGATTGGACCTTTAAAAACCATCATTCAAGAAATGTCGCCTTAGTGCGTCACTTCACTAAGAATTATAAAGGCAGCATTGGGAATTATTTATGAGAGTTTTGAAGGCTTAACCTTGTTACCATGGAGAGCCACTCAGAGAGGGATCAGGATGTGCAGCAGATGCTATGTTTCAGTCCTATCTACAAATAACTTTGGGATTTGGTCAGACAACAGTAAAACATTTATTTTTTATTTTTCTTTGTGAATGTACCACATAAAACACAGAAACAAGGGGTCAATTCCTAACATACATGAGGGCCAGAAAAACCTTGTGCAGTGTGAGTATAATCAGTACCTATTGGAATGTGGAGACTCAAAAATAAATGACAGCATCGGCCATTGGTTCAAATGCCTACCTATGTTTACGTGTTTAATGTATGGGCTTAAGACTTTTGTCTGTCAGAAGCAAAATTGGAAGTAGTGATAGTCTATATCCTTGAGGTTCCACTCCCGGGATTGCTCCGTTGCTGACGGAAATTCCGCCGGATTTCACTCATTTAGGCCAGATATTCGTTGACTTGGGCTTCCTTTGTGTCGGCATTTTAAACTCTGGTCGATTTATGAGGACTATGGTTAACCTTTTCTCTGATCTCTGCAGGGTAAATCCAGACAGCTGTGTTTTCTGTTGCATGACTAAAACAACTTTTGAACGTACACGTTCCACCAAAACAAGTTCCTTCTGGAAACTATTTTGCCGCGGCTTTTCCTGATGCTTAGCACCGCCCAAGGCGATTGTGATTGGTTTGAAGAAATGCCAATAAACCAGAGCACGTTTTTCTCCCATCCCAGAATTCTGTGGGGACTAGCCAGACCTTCCTCCACCGCGAGACTAGAAGTAGTGTGATGTTGTTATAGAGCCACTAAACCTTATTGGGAAGTAGTCAGAGCAGATGGATAGTTAAAGAAAGTGACTTTGACACAGAAGATCACTGTTCATTTCCCATATCCCACCAACAGTAAACATGTATTTTAATGGTTACCTTACCGTTTGTTGTTTTCTAAAGATTTTAGTTCTATTCATTGTCTCATTACGCTGTATGGCCATCATGCAAATATGTCCACTTGGCTGCGGAGGAGAGTACCAACGTTAAACGGTGCTGCTCCTGGCGAACGAAGGGGGGTGTTTTTTGTTAAAAACAACACCAAAAACCCCTCTATTTTGTTTTTCTATCTATCCATTCTATCATTATGACAATATATAAATGTTTAATGGTGTGGGTTATGGCGGTTCTAGTGTACAAGGTAGTTGTTTTTAGCAATCAAGAGACCAGCTTGGCACTGGAGATTGCAATGTAGGATTTTTTTGTCCATTGTAAATATCTCAGCAACTATTGACATTTCATTTTGTACAATCATTCATGGTTCCCAGAGGATAAATACTACTGACTTTGGTGATCCCTGGAATTTTCCTTTAGCATCACCATGATGTTGACATGTTTGGTTTTATTTGAAATGTCTTGACAGCTTTTGGATAGATTGCAATGAAATCCAGTACAGACATTAATGGTATGTTAACGTGAGAAAGGCAAAGGTTGCTTGACGTATTCTTGGGATGGATGGATTGGTCAACAAAGCATGTGACTTAGACACGGTAGCTTGCTATTTGCTGTTTGTTTCCTACCAACAGTAACTTTTTCACTAGCAAAGACCACAACACAAAAGCATGTGGATTATAGGTTTGACAAAATAAGTGAAAGTACTGGATGTTGAGGATGAGTGAATAGTTGTGAGGATGGGCATGAACATGGGAGGTGGAAGTAATTGGTTTAGGCTGGTCTTTGATGGTTATAGTGAAGGCCAGGGAGAAGGAGACTCAGTGTGGGGGATTCGTGTTAAGCGTTTTCCCGAGCCGATTATGGACCAATTACCTGAAAAAAAGAAGAAAAAAAAAAGAGATCGTAAAATTGCATATAATTGAAAAGGAGTGGATCAAAGGAGGGAAGAGAGGATGAATTGTGTTAGTGATGGTCAGAGAGAGGAACGATGTAGGAACAGAAATGGGGACAGGATGGGTTAAGCAAGTAAAAGTAGGCTTGACAGGTGATTAGAGGTGTGGTTGAGGCAAGGCCCTGATCCTAAACCTACGTAAACTAGATAACTTTATTACTTTTAACCGTTTTCATGATTTCTCCCTTTCCTAAACAAAGTCTTGTAAACCCAAACCACAATGATTTCCATAACCTTTCCAAGTAGTTTTTTTAAGCCAAACATACCAAGAGTTTTTGTGCCTAAACCTAACCAAACATAATTACAGTGGCAAATCAGAAGGATCACGAGTCATTTTTTGATTTCGAATGATTTTGAAAGGCACCAACAAATGATGTTGTTCTGCCGATAGGGCCGATCTATCAGCTCTGAAACTCTTTGTGGTTCAGGAGGTAGGGCGGTTGTCTACCAATAAGTAGTGGTCCGACTGATCCAAATATCGACACGGTGTTGGTATTGATATTGATCAATACCAGTGTAATGAGATCAATACTTTAGTTTTAGTTTCTCTCCAGTATGTACCGCTGCAGTTCAATCAAAGAGGCGACCTGGCTGTCTGTGTAAGTGCAGCTGCTTTCACAGCGCAGAGCAGGCACACTTTGCTCCTCTTCCCCATTCTTGTGATGTTGTAGCGTCACGTGACTCAGCGGCACCAGGCAAACAAGCAAGCAAGCAGCCAGGCCCGGCGGCGGCGGCGGCCAGCAGCACACATACACACACACAAGCAGGACAGAGACAGAGCAGGAGAATGGCAGAGAGGAAGAGGGGCGCTGTGTGGCTATATCTTCTGGCCAAAAATAAAACAACGGCAAACTGTGCTATTTGTAAAAAGGTTGTATGATACAGTGGTAACACAACAAACTTGTACAAGCATATGAAAATTCTGTCCTGGGTTTTAACTAATTAATAATCCAAAGGTAAAATCACAAAAACAATTAAAGGTCATGAAAATTCATTCAAATTTAGCAATTTGATGATGCATCCACCTTAATTATTAAAAAGGTGTCGGTATCTTATCGGGATCGGCAATACTGGCCCTATATTCACTTGGTATCGGATCGATAACAAATATTGCAGTATCGCACACCACTACAACAAATCGGAAGATAGGTGGTTCAATCTCTGGCCCCCTGCAGTCTACATGTCAAAGTGTCCTTGGTTTGAGTGGTCGTTAAGACTAGAAAAGAGCTCTATATAAATGCAGTTCACTGTAACTGCTTACTGGAATCGCTCCAAATAAAGGGTATGACACTAATAAATACTACTAATAATAATAATAATACTGCTCGTATGGAATCACTTCATCAAGTGAAGTGCTTACTAAAGACAACTACTGGAATGCTGATCAATTCTGCACTAAACATGTAATCAATGAAACTGCATAATAATAGACCTATCAGAGGTGGACAAAGGCTGATATCCTCCTTATACATGTTCAGTATGAATATTGGACTAACCCCAGTCACCTCTCATGTGCACTCATTGCCCGCTGTGCTTTGTGTGGAGGATGAGGGGTAGATGAGACTTTTTAATGATCCTGTGGCACACATCAATCATGTGTCTGTGGGACCTTGCGAGCCACAGAAAGGCAAACGAGACGAAAATCCGTTTGACCTGTCCAGGACTAAATTAATTATCCAATTACTCCTTTCCGAGTGACTGTGCTGCACAGATAACTTAGGAGCTATTTACAACAGACTGCCTCACCAAGATAACAAAGGGCCAGTTGCTGTATAATCACTTCACATGGTAAACGGTTGGCACAAAACTCCTGAGACTGACAAAAACTTCCCAGACCACATAGAAGTCATCAGCATATTTTACTTTTCCTCTCAGTGAAAGTGATGATAAGGTAATGAACAAAAATACACTAATAAAAAAAAACCCTGAGAAACTGAAAATAAGACAAACCAGAGGTGCTGCAACTTAACAAAATTAACTTATTTTGTCACTCATTTGCTGTCACGTCCATCTTGAGCCCATCGCCAGCCTTTGTTTAGCCAGTTGTTTCATTACTATTGCAGCCATCCATTTTGTTTTTATCTTAGCCAAAGCACTGATGAGGGGGAGGAAAAGTGTGGCTGCAAGAGCGAGGATGAATTGTGTTAGTGATGGTCAGAGAGAGGAACGATGTAGGAACAGAATTGGGGAAAGGATGGGTTAAGCAAGTAAAAGTAGGCTTGACAGGTGATTAGAGGTGTGGTTGAGGCAAGGCCCTGATCCTAAACCTACGTAAACTAGATCCTAATTGCTACTAAAGCACTGATGAGGGGGAGGAAAAGTGTGGCTGCAAGAGCGGGTATCGCTCGTGTCTAAAGCCCAATTACATCCTCCATCCACTCATCACCTTGGCGAGGAGGAGTAGCTATGTTTTAATCCAGAGTTTTCACCACAGCCAAGGACGCCGGCCAGCAGGGAGATTTATCAGAGTTTTGTAACAACTTCGATGGATCAAATGCACTCTGCCAGATATCGCCACTGTGCAAGGGACAATATGTCTCCCCTTGTTGTCCAGGAGTGAGCATGTTTTTCTCTAAAACAAAAAACAAGAAAGAAAAGAGATCCATACATATTTTTTCGCTGCTTGGAAACAAGTGTCAAAGGCTTCCATCTTTTATCTTTCTCGGAGCACCGAGGCTCAGTTCTTTTATTACATATGCTAATGAAAATCTATGCCCTTGCTTCCTGTCTCCATGTGTCTTCTTACTTTTTCTTCTCAACAATTGTAAGAGTTAAGCCTACCTCAAGGGACATTCAAGTTGTGGAAGTTTCATAAAAAAAAAATCACTAAGAAAAGAATGGAATCCACATGCTAAAGACAGAATGATGAAAGTAAAATTACTAGCAAGCAGTAATCATATTTAAGCTGGGCCTCTGCCAATCACATGAGAGGAAGGACATTTGACCTCGAAAGGTCTATGCAGTATGTGATTGCTTGACATGAAGCTGGATAAAGGGAGCTGTAAAATCAATATGGCATGTCAGTGGCCTGCAGGCCTGACGAAGACACCCTGAGGCATATAAGGGTTGGCGGGCGAATGCGGTGGCACGAAACTGCAACCCAGCTCGCTCCACGAGTGGCAACATGAGAGCCAATGTCAAACAGAGGTGGAGAGAGTGCAAATACAGAAACATGATTACTGTTTTGAACCGCTGACCCCTCGAACGCTCTCTGGCACTAATGTGTATTCATGACCGCCAAGCAAAAGGAGGCAAGGCCAGGGTGTGGGAGAATTTACACATACACCCACACCCACACACACACACACATAATAGAGTAGGTAATCTGCGCTTTGATGGGTTGACCCTTTCATAGTGCTGTGAGGCAGGAAAAAAACACAAGGAGGATGACCCTGATCATAACCCTGACCTCTCCTTTGAGACCAGAGGCAGAGGAAGAGGAGGAACCATGCATAAAGGAACAACCTGAGGCGTTCGCTCTCCCTCTCTGCCTTTCAGGGTCGACACAAGATGCTTTCAGTCAAGGCTGCCAGCTGGAGACAGGGCTGACTGGCTTAATACTGCGTGGGAGAATATCTCATATTGTTCCATAGAAATGCTTAGGGAAGCGATTGTGTGCTGCTCTTTATCTTAGGTGGGGAGGTTAACCAGATGTACATTTGCCAAACCAACCTATTTTTCTCTTGTAAAACTGAAAAACTGCAGTTTGAAACACTTCTAATAAAGCATAAACCATGTCACTTGTCAATGTGTTATTGAGTGTCGAATGAACTCAAGTCCATTTCTGCTTGCAGGATGAGGACTTGGACAAGCCAAAGGTGAGATGTATGCTGATAGACAATTACAGTTAATATGTTGTTGAGTGGACTAATCCTCCATATAAACTAGTAAAACTAAGTTTGCCAACTTGGCCTATTTTGTGCATCTACGTACCAGTAAGATTCGTTTACAACCTCTGCACACAACAGCACAAGAGCATCCTGGCTTCAAATTGCAATTATACTTTTTCACTCAGACGTTTACCGTTTTGGTGAAGCATGAAGCAAAGCCATTCAGGTCCTTTCTGCATGGGAATGCCATTGACTCAACAGGAAGAGTGGGGAGCAAATGAAGGGAGAGTGAGAGTATTAAAACGTTGGCTTGAGCTCCTGTGTACCAACTGGAGACTCCCTTTTGAGTGAGAGTGACAAGTGCTATTCAGACAAGCTGACACATTCTGTATATTCAGCAGGACTGACAACGGTGTGTTGTGGCAAAGCCTGTTTCTCTCGTTACCTTGGAGGGCTGTGACTCAACCCCGCCTCCACCCCCACCAGCCCTATCTCTGAGGCCCGGCTGGCACAGCTCTGAGTGAATTAATGAGTGAAAGCAGCTCGCTGCAGCGAGGATGCCAGAGCAGGTTACGGCTGTAGCCCGATCCTGGTAAGCGGCGGTGAAGGCTGCAGTCTGCTTCAATGAGGAGCACTCTGAGTGGGGGAGCTGGAAAGGAAGATGGGGGGAGGGGGGGGAGAGGTTGAAGGAGATAAAGCTGATACCTGCATCTGCTGCAAACATCACCTGTGTGCAAAGTACAATTTTAAACAAAGGGTTCAGTGGAGCACCAAAGAATTAATCTTTATGCCCGGAGCAAAGTTAAACACTTAATTTAATGCAGAGTAAAGACCTCTGAAAGGAAAATGACTAAGTGGTATACAAAGTTAATACCCAGTGAGTTTGAGATATAATTTTCAAGGGAGACCCAAGTACATAAAAATGTATAATTGAAGAAACATTGCGTAGTATGTTTTTTTTTGCATTTGTTATGATTACACTGGTCATGATCACAAACTAGCGACTAGCTTTGCTAACACAGCCACACATCAAGCAAATGTAACAAAAAACATAGCTAGCCAACTTATATTACTTACTAGTCCAACAGCAAGATGGCCAGCTTGCCTTTTATTTCGCGAAGCTCTCGCCAACGACTAAAAGCCGGTCCTAAATTAGTTTTTGTCTTAACTTCCTCCGTCAACGTCGGTCTCTTTCGCCTCTGCCATAATATCGGTTGAGGCTGCTGAACCCGGTTTCCTTGCCTGCTCCTGGTCCAAAGTTCCTGTGCTAGCGGTGTAAACATCAACACTCCTTGCTCCGAGCTCCCACACCTGGCAGCACGGCTAACTGAGCAAACTAGCTGATGGCTACAGTTAGCAGCAGTTAGTGGTTAGCTGTACTTTAGCAACAAGTAAAGCTTTCTGAAACTCTGTGAATCACAGAGAGTTGAGGCAGGCAGTCGGAGGATATCAGAGGGAACACCAGAAAACATTTTCTTCATGAAAAAATAATTTGTTCTAGGTCTAGACCACACTATAATTTACAAAGACCCAACAATTCCCTTGTGTAGTAAACACGTGATACGTCTGTAAGTTAAGCTAAAGCTGCATTTTGTACACAGAATGCAACTTTTGTATAGTGGAATGTGGATAAATCAAAAAAGTTATAGTACTATGTTTGCAAGTGCCTTAGTTTGCTAAGAAAACATAACTAACATTAGCTTACTAACAGCTAACATGCACTCTCTGGTAGACAAAGGGTGCTAAAATAATCATTTGAAATGCTTAAATTTCGTGTTTTTAGCTAGCTACCGGCACTTTGTGGAGTTGTTGTCCCCGCCAGTGGAGCCAGGACTTGTATGTGATCTGTCTCTATGGTAGGATGGAGGTGGGCCAAACCAGTGAGCCAATCATGTGATCTCTCTCCTCTCTAAAGGCCGGTCAGCCAAAGACCAAGGATGGGAATGGCCAGTGTTCACATGATAGGCACGCAAGTGGGCTAATCATGATCTCTTTATCTCTATTATCTCGGGTTTCGGTACCCAACCCTATAGCAGTGCAGGTGTAGATGTGCAACTGCAATGGGGCGTGACAGAGATAATGGAATAATGATGGGCCGATCAAAAAAAAAAGAAAAAAAAGAAGCTTTCGACCGGCGTGCAGCACATGCAGCCCACACGTGGTATAGACCTACCCACCGGGAAATCTCCCGGTACTCCTGATGGCCAATCCATGCCTGGTTTGATCTGAGATGCTCAGTCTGGCTGCCTTTTGGAATGGAAAGTTAACCAAAAGCAATATGTCAATGGGTTTATGGATGATGGGAGGAGCATGTGCAGCGAGCGATAAACAGTTGAATACTGGGGGGTTGCATGAGAAAGAGGAACATGAGCGGGGTGTGGGAGCGATGACTGGGCATGCTGTGGCAAGGTGAGAGGGTGCGCCGCATTGCTTGCAAAATGAGGAATGTATGGGCTTCGAAAATGCGCCCAAGTATGTTCCCTGGTGAAACAGATGTAGTCGCCCTGCTGCCTGGATAGTAAAGAGAACACAATAGCTGTAAAAGCCTGTCCCTCTGAAACGTAAAGCCATGTACAATCAAGTATGATTGAAAGATAGTCATTCAGCTCGGAGCTTCATTCTGGGAAGGCTGAGCAGATATCATTGCGGTAAAGGGGGAATGCTAAAGCAAATTCTGTGGATTTGACCATGAAGGTAATGGATGACACAGCTGCACTAAACCCAGGTCTGGCTTGGCTGGCTGGTGCCAATGAGGGATGGCTGAAGGAGCTGGGCTAGATCTACCTAATGTGTGAAAGACGGGAGTAGGGCGATAGATTGATCAAGCTTGCTCAGCTCTGGCTAGTGTGTAATGATTATTACAAGCTGGAACAACATTTGGGTAACAGGGAGGGGTGGGGGTGGGGTTGGGAATGGAGGGGAAAAAGGGTAAACTAGAAGAAAATGGAGACTGAGGAGAGCCAACTTGATCAACCAGTAGTGGGCCCCTTGGGTCACTGGGTTGTTGTGTTGGTTGTCTCCATTGTCGCTGGAATATTGATGGAGGATGAGTAAAGTTGAAACAACCTGGCCAAATTGTCGCTGCAGTTTAAGGGAATGCCTTTTACATTCAGAGCGTGTTGGAGAAGGGCCACTGTCCAGTCTCTGATGTTGTGTTCGTATTGTGGATGTGGAGAGGGCAGATGTGAGAAGTTGAGTGCGAGTGATGGATTGGCAGGAATTGCTCGTGAGGGAGGCAGCAGCTTGAGTGGAGGTGCCCACGAGGCCGTGGAATGTGGATCACAGAGCGTAAGCGGCTGTGTAAGGAAGATTGTCTGTGGTCTGACTGCTGGGGGAATGTGATGGCTTGATGAGAATCGCTTTCAAATAGATCTTCGCCTGAATCCGACAGATTGATCTCCAGTTTGGGATTTATGGTGAGTTAATTGCTTCGTGTAGCGTTAGACTCATAGAGAAAGCTGAGACAAATAGAACTGGATGGGTTGACCAGGTATAACTAGGCTTGACTGATGAATACAGGTGTGGTCGAGGCATTGCCCTGCTCCCAAACCTATGTTAACTAGTTAACTTCAGCGGTTTTAAACGCTGCTTTTTACAACCTTATGTGTGATATGTGTTTCTGGTTCTCTGAGTGCAGCTGCAGTGCTGTTCTCTGTTTGTTTACTGGCTACTTTGTATAATTCATTTCTCTGAAAGAAATGCTGAAATGTAGTAGAGTCAATATACAGTTAGCGCAAATTGTGGTCTTGTTAGTGACGTAGGTCAGTAGATTGTAGATTGTATGACAACATTGGTGGGCAGTTGAGCATGGCAGGGCAGATGGAAAACTGCAAAAGAACGTACATAGATATGATAGCAGTGTAGGGTTGGGTACCGTTTGAATTTTTACTATTCCGATGCCAAACCGGTACTTTTAAAACGATTCCGATTCCTAACCGGTTCCTAAACCGATTCTTGAAAAACTGAAAAATAACATCAAAGAAAGGCTCTTTTATGGAGTTTTTTGAAAATTACTTCAATTTAACAATATATTAACGTTTTAAAGTACTTAAATATATAATAAGTAAACCTAAGTCACCTAATAATAATAATAATAATAATAATAATAATTTATACTTTATTAATCCCGCAAGGGGAAATTACAATACCTAACACTTAACTACAATAATTTAACAAATAACAGTTACACTATTAACAAGTAACAACAAAATAATTGTTGTTGAGTTGAGACTACAGAGAAAGTGTGATATTTTTACTTCCGTTTCAGAGCGTGTACAAAAAGCCATCTATCAGCAGTGATAGTAGAGTGCATGTCGGGGGAATAGCGCGGACACGCGCTTCACACCGCGAGCGGGCACGTGCACCACTCGGCGTAAAAGGGAGAAAGAGAAAAGAGTCTGCCGCTGTCCGGAGCGACAGAGGGAAAATATTTCAGTCGGAACCGAAATGATGAACCGAAATTTCCATTCTAATCCAGTCCTAATACTACCGTTTGCGTAGGAGCCGGGTCCATAGTGGAACCGGGTTTCGGTACCCAACCCTATAGCAGTGCAGGTGTAGATGTGCAACTGCAATGGGGCGTGACAGAGATAATGGAATAAGGGTGTGCAAAACAGTGCATGAATGATGGAGAACAGTTAGCATGTATTTACACTGCAATCAAGTCATTAATTGGCCAAGAAGGCATTGAGGTAGAAATAAAAAAAGAAAGAGTCAACTTTTTCTTTAATGGTTTGTATGACTTCTAAGTCACGGGGAATTCTCTGAATGAACATGTCATCTTCTGTGTAAATGACAAAGTCACACCAGTCACACCCAGAAATCAACATTTGTCCCTGGACCTGCCAGTAATAAGGATGGGATCGCCTGAGTGTATGTTTTCCCTCTTTTATCATAACGTAAGGGCGGTCTACATAGCTAGTTACATTTGGGCATTTGATTTCTAATTTCAACCACTGGCTGCCCCTCAGGATCAAACACAATCCCATCAGGTGTTGACCCCATCCATGGTGCCTCAGGGTGGATCAGGAACCCACAAGGGTAGTGGTTGACTTCCCTCACCTTGCAGTACTCCTCTACTGCTATAGGCTCCAAGGCAAGACCCCGCTGCATGTCAGCAGTCTGATGGCAAGATCCCAGAAGCCTTTTTGCAAGGTTTTCAGCAGAGCTTTCCCCCCTGGTGTGGCAAACTTCTCTGAATTTGGTAGAGGTGATGCGGCACCTCCTTAGTTGGTGCCACTCAACGCAGGAACTCTGCTCTCACGTGCTGTTTTCAATTTTGTGTGCTGTCTCCAAAGATGTCGCAAGGGTTGCCAGATGATGGTGCTGATGTTCAGAAAGGACAAATGCACAGGTAGAGGGTACCAGTCTGTAATACGAGAGTGCAGCTGTGGGGGAGAAGGGACATCTGTGTGTGGATGGGTACTGGGGACTGTCCTTACTGGTAGCTGATAGGAAAGCACACTTCCCTCTTGCACAGGACCGAACTTGGACTCAACCAGCGGTACATCACTGGAGATAGCCATTGCTGTGATCATGGGAGCTTCGTCTGCACTAAGTCCATGGTACGCCTCCTGAACTTTCAGAGTGGAGATGTCTGGCAGAGGGCAGCTAACTCCTTTATACAAGTTGTTTCTGTGGAAAAAAAGACAAACATAAAATTAAGAAGTACATGTGCAAAGGCATGCATAGTGTATCTACTGAATATAACTAAATGAGTTTTGTGCGTGTGACAATGTGTGCGCACTCGTGGGTTGCTTGTATGAAGGAGGGAGTGTGTGCGTGCGTACATCCACGGAAGTACGGTAAGTGAGTGAGTGTGGTGGGGTACATATGCATGTGTAGTTATGTGTGCATTTAATGTGATACTCCAGTGTACTTCCAAACATAGCCCTGTTGATGGAGCTCTCTGAGTGCTGGTGGTAGGAAGAAGAACGAAAAGATTTGGAACAACAAAGACGTAATAACAAACTGGCACACTAGCTCAGCTGTTATGTAAAACACAACTGTCTATGCTGTACCGAATTCTCTCGTTCTTCTACCTACCAACAGCACTCAGTGAGCTCCACCAACAGGGTTATTGTCGGAAGTACACTGGATTATCTCGTTAAGCAAGTAAGTCTGAGTTAGCGTAAATATATGTGTGCAAATGGATTTGTTGTGTGTGTGTGTGTGTGTGTGTGTGTGTGTGTGTATGCGTGTGTGTGTGTAGTATAGACAACAACACATACCTGATTCCTTCTGCAAGTCTCCTCTCTCTTGGTCTGGCTGATATGATGACCATGTCATTAACTGGACCAGGTTTAATACCCTGCATCAAAATAAAAACATGTTTAAGAAACATTCAAGAGATATCCATACATAAAATGAAAGCATCATTAAAAGGCTTACTACCATTGTCCTTGGTTTGTGCCACTTTTGTTCAGTTTCTGTGCAGCTGAACACTGGGGGAACTGATCTAAGCCTTAGCTGGGAGTAGTGTGCCGTCTGGTACAGTAGAGCTGCCACATGACTGCACAATGCTGTACCTGCCACACAGGTACACTGGCATCTCTGTAGCACCACTGGCTTTGAATCCCTTAGCACAATCTGTTACAACACCAAATATTTGTTAGAGAAAATGTACCAGCTACAACTGCAATTAAAGAGAGACAGTCTTTCTAAATTTGTGAACTTTTGTTGAACTTTAAAATGTGTAAAGTGATACAGAGATTGATACACTTTATTTAGCCTATAGTTGACCATGTCAAATGGAATAGATCATGATTAATCTCACTTTACTCATTTTAAAATAGCAATGCAGAATAAGTAATGAAGAAATTATAAGAACTCTTAACAAAATCTTGCTTCTGTGGGAGCCATTCATTTTACATTCTTTCTGGCACACCCTGTATTCATACTTCACGCGATATATCAGGTATCATATGATTCATAGAGTGCAATAATGGTGTTTATCTGTATCTAATTCACAGCAATGATATGACTCACAGAAACTTGATTTTGACAAACAGGAACCTGTTTCTTTTGAACCTGAACTGAACCTGAACTGAACCTGCAGGATGACTCTCCCTTACACTCAGACAGTGAGGCTTCTGGCTTTTCCTCATAGATCTGAAGCACTCAGACCTAACCGTGACCTCTCCTGACTCCTTGTTTGAAACTGTGATTAACATAGAGGTTAGGGTATTGCATTTCAGAAACACAAAATATTTATGACATTAACCTATCACTCTGCTAACGTTATTAACGTTGCTTCGTCACTGTGCTAACTTTGGCTAGTAAAGAGCATAGGCAGTAAAGCCAAGGAGCTAGCATGTATCATTGTTTGGTAAACTCAAAACAGAGGCTTGTTAACTTACCTTCGTAGTTGTATATATAGCTGGACATATACAATTTAAAACCTTTGTCCTTTTTTGACGTTGGTGTCTTCGATGTGGCCTGGATTATCCGATGTACGGCATTTGCCGTTATCCTCGGCAGGTCCTGCAGCGATTGAGTAAAAAATGCCATAGCTACAGCTAAAGTTAGCGAGTACCGGAAGTACTGCAGCTGGCTGAAGAGTCCGGAAGCATCAGAACGGAAGTCCGCGGCATTAAGCCTATTCAGGTGACAAACCCAGGGCAAAAGTGGTGAAATTCTTACGATTCAAGGACAAGATGGCCATTCTGAACAGAGGACAAAAACTGTAAGGAACTAACATCTTCCTAAATGAGGACTATACGGAGGCTGTACGCCAGAAGTAAAAGATCTCATCCCTGCCATGAAAGCTGAAAGAGGTAAAGGGAACATCGCATACATCCGCTATGACAGACTCTTTGTACATCCTCCCTCCCAAAAGGCTGACAGAGTGGAAAGAGCCAAGCCTGTGGGTTCTTAACTTTGCACACACACACACACACACACACACACACAAGCATACACCATACGTGACTGAATTATGAATAGTGTGGTGTCTTAAATAGTAATGCTGTGATGCTGTATGAAGAGGAATCCGCCGACACTGATCTTGATTATAAAAAGGTTTATTATAAGCAAAGATTCAGCATCAATTTTACAGACCCATGGATATCTGGAGAGACGACCGACCCAATCTTCAAAATTTGTCGCTCTGCCGTTCTGCTGTTAACACAGGGTATATATTCTATGCATTGTATGACCTAAAGTGGGAGGGTGTATGTGTGTTCCTGGGGCCCCTCTGCTAATGTAATCAACCTCATAGCATAATCTTGTAACAAACATGTTCTCATACACTGTTGAACATAGGTTTCCTGTAGGCCTCTCCAAGGTCATTAGTTGACTGTGCCTAAACTGGTTATTCGCTATAGAATGACAGAATACACATTTACCAGGATGTATGGACCCCTTTCCTGTCATTGTTCCAGACCCAGCATCTGCATCCTCTCTTATACACAGGGCCCCAACTCTCTCACCATAACCTCAATAACATAGTACAATATGGAATACATTTGAATTGAATATATGTAGGCATAATTAAACATAAGTCAAAGTTATAAATCATCAGATACAACATATTTCCCCCCTTCGAGACTTAATAAAGTCTCGAAAAACAAAAAGAATATAATTACTACAGAATAACACTTCTCATATCAGGTTCCTTATAGTATAACTTTCGGGGTGTAAACAAACTTATAGAGTGTAACAAAATGAAATTGTTGGAGTGTGAGAGCGAAAAACCCATCTGGCAGCTGTCTTTTCAAGTAACCATCAATCAATCAAGATAGGAAAATTCTCTCACGGTCCCTCTGCCTAGGCGACCACCTTAGTACTCCAGATCAATTAGAAAATAAATCTTTATCGATTCATGTAGAATTATGGTTTAAGCAAATACATGTGAAAACCTCAGAAAATGAAATAAAATCAAAACAATGTCCAAATTCAGGCAGGTCGACCCTTCGGATCTGAAAAAAGGACTTCTATTTCCTAGACCCCATTTCCCTAAGCGTCAAAAAAAAAAGAAAAACATCTGAGGTCTCCATATATTCACTTCATGACAAAAGCTTCAATTAATACAAAAATATGATACAAAGTATGTTTTACTTATGCAAACATGTATATATCAGACAAACACAGGAATGTAGTCCACTACATTGCAGCTTCTCAGCAATGTTGAAGTGGTGAAATCTGAACAGATCCACACCATCCTGGTTCAGAAGTCTCCTAGTTCCTTCATATTGTCCATATTTGTATCTGAATCTCCCTCTGCACATTACCCCATATGCTCTGGAAGAAAAGAAAACACTGACCAGTATCGTTTGCAAAACAACACATGAAAATTAAAAACATCAAATAAGAATAAAATTAATAATATCAAAAATAATATATGATAATATGAATCACATTCCATTTCCATTTCCCCCCTTTGAGTAATAAGACGATACTAAATACCACTACAAAATCCAAAGAAACGTGAAAAAAAGCATGCAGGAAAAAACTAAAAATTAAACCTAACCCCCATTTCAATGAAATTTCTAATTCCCTCTTCGCCGACCATTGATAGTCAACAACAAAAGTTATGTCATGTCTAAAAAAAAAAAAAAATAACTCTTATCCTGACGCATCAATCACACCTTCAACAAATTAAATTAAATCATAAACATCCCTTTTTAACACGTCTTGGTGTAGCCAATTGGGGATTAGAGAAGACCAAATTTATGTTAAGAGCCAATCATTTTGTAGCATGTAATTACCTGCTTTTTACAAAGTACCACACAAAGTCTTCACTGTTTGGTTACCAGATAGTGGGTGTAATAAATCTCCTCATGTCCAACTCTGTCAACCTCATCTATGTGACATTCCTGTTTAAATTAGACACAAGACAAACCAAGTCTGCTTGCTAATCTACTGTGCAGAATAATCGTTCCTCTCCATTAAATTGTAATCACTATCAAAATTCAATAAACTACAGAGCTTCACTCTGGAGTTTTTGTAAGTTATTATTATTTATTTTTTACCCTTTAACATTTACAAGCTTAAGTAACACCACTGCAACTTATGCAGAATAGTGAAATTCAAATCAGATTTCTAAACCGCTATATAAATGACAAAAGATGCTGATCCATCATTGGGCTATAATAACTGATTTCCATTCGCAAATCTTAGAGAGAAGTCATGAACACATGACTGGTACACTATAAACAACAAATTAACCAATGCAAACAACTTTTAATTTGAGTAGACTATATCTGTGATTGGGAGTTGTCTTATCTTTTCTCACATTATCACTGCTAATGTTTTTATGCATTCCCTATGCATCCCTATTTTACTTATAGTTACACAATTGTTCTAAGCTTACTTTTAACAAAATTCTGAGAACAGCACTCTCAATCTGCTGTTTGTAACAACTTTACATCAATCCAATTCAAATTCATACATGAGATCACTTCCCAATAAATTATCTGGGCAACACTCAAATAATAGAAACATCTTCAAAAGTTGCCTATGTCATTATAGCACAAAAATAAAACAGTGAAATGTTCTTTTAACATTTCCTGACACAGCAACCAAAGTAACATATTTGTCACTAGTCTTGTTAGAAGCTGTCACAGGAATGCCATTACAAATTTAACAGAATAGATTTCACCAGATACTGACAAAATGTAAAGTTTTCATACCAAGTTGCTTAATTTAGATGCATGTCTCAATCCTTCACATAGGTGTGTTCACATAGGAGTAACTCTATTTTAAAGGCAAAAATAATTACTTCTTTAGAGTAATTGTATTTTCTAATTGTGTGTTTGTTGGTGCATTACCTCCTTTTTATGTGTTGGTGCGTCGATGCGTCAGAGCAAATCCGATCTCTCTCACTCCTCCCTCTTTCTCTGGTCAGTCTGCTGATGTCAACGCTCATCTGTGCAGATCTGTATCAACTTGTGACTGTCCTGATCCTCAATTGTTGGATCTCTTTCCGGTCCTGATGACACCAGCTGAGACCCCTTTCAGATCTTCTGGGCATCTCTAGAATCCTGGTTCCAGACTACTATAAGGGTTCACCAGTCCTCCTCTGTAATTTCCTCTGGAGTTTCTTCCTGGTCTATTACACTCACGGGCAAAGTGTCCATCCTGTCCACAATTAAAACACGCTTGTGGTGATTGCATAGAGTATGAATCAAATCTTCATCCTCTTCCTCTGCCTAAGCTTCCTCGTCCTCTTCCTCTCCAGTTCTGTATCTGTCCAAAAACTGTCTGTGAATATAAAACAACTGGAACCACGAATGGTGGTTGGGGCAACTGGCTTGACTGGAATTGTGGCGGTAATTGTTGATTTGGTGGGCATTGATTCTGCACAACCAAAACCTGCTTCTTGTCCTTCTTATTCTCCACCAGCTGCATTTGATTGAGTTTTCTGAGAGTATCTCGGTCCTGTTCTTTCTGCTCATTTCTATATAGCTTCACTTGATGGGCTATATGATCTGTATAAGCACCTTTTGCCATGCTTCCAAGTCCAATCACCTCTGCTAGTTTACTCCTTACTGGCAGTGGCAGCCCCCCCTGCAGTTTGGTTCGCAAAATTGACTGCTCCAGTTGGCTCAGATCTGGATCATTTCCTGTAATATTTCTCCACACTCGATAAGCTCTTGACACATACGCTCTTGGATTTTCTTCTTGTCCCAATGGCTCAATCAAAATGTTGTCTGGATGCACATTTGTTGGATACTCATCTCTCAACGCTCTCCACAGACGACCTCTACTTGCAGCAAACAACTCAGGATCATATACAGAAGTCCCCACATATCGATTAAGTCCTGCTCTCTGGAAGATTTCTCCCATAGCTGGAATCCCAATGAGATTAGCCAAAAGTCTCTTGATATCTCCTATGGCAAACTGTGTTCCCGTCGTAATTTCTTCCAACTTTACAATCCAAGGATGTGCTCCCTCTTGAAGAGTAGGCAACTTATCAAGAATATCTGACATATCGGTATTCTGCAAGGGCTTATACTCCAAATCTTGAATGATCACTGGAAGCCTCTTCTTCCTTGTGCCCCTTTGTCTTGGGCGCAGTGTATACTTCTTCTCCACTTTCTGGGATCCTTTTTTCAGCAATTTGTTCCTCTGTATCTTCAGCTTCTCCAAATATGACATGCATTGCTCCATGTCTCTTTCAATCTCTTCTATGCTAGACACAGCAGGATGAAATCCTGTAGCTCCTCTGCTCTCCAAATCTTCATTGCTGTCTCCATCTTCACTTTCATCACACTCTTCTGAATCACTCTGATCATCATCATCATCATCATCATCATCCTTTGTCTCCCTAAACCTCAGTCTGCCCTTAGTTTCCAGATGTTTCATTTTCTTCTTACTTTTGGAGCTTGGATTCATCTTTATGGTTGTTTCAGCTTGTCCTCTCTCAATTATTAGTTCATCTGTGAATGTTTCACCAAAGTACTTTGTAGGCATGTGTAACGTTACTTCTTTAATGTCAGTCTCTGGTCATGCCCTGAGAGCCATCTGGGTGTCCACTTCAGTCACTTAACCATGGACAGTTGTAAATCTGTCGCCCCTCCTTCTCTGCTGCTCCAGCTCCAGATGCAGTTTCTGGTGCAAGTATGTGGGGGATGGGGCCAAAGTTAACTACCAAATCAGCTTGTAGAGGAGTAAGACAGGTCTGCTCTGACATCCATCGAGGCACACTAAATAAACACAAAACACAACACCTCCGAGAAGCATTACTTGTACTTTAATCATACTCATTTTAGTTTTCTTGCTTCTAACCTATGACATCATTGATTCAAAATGTTGCTACAAAAATATTACCTAAGTAAGAAAAGTATCATAAAATATGTACTTAAAGTATCAAAAGTAACAATGTAGAAAATATTCCACATTTTTAAACTGGAAATGATCAATAGTCCTGTCAACTAACTAAGTATTTAAACAGCTAATCATTTCAACCAAACTTGTAGGCCTATATATTTGTTGGACAGTTTAACAACAATAAACATCATATTTCATAAACATATGTTTGTTCTACACAAATCCTAATTCATTTCTTATGATATGTCAGATTACAATAATATCCAAAAGCAATTTGTCTTGGAAATTACCACTAGTCATTCCTGAAAATTACATAATTAATCTCTTTTCCCTAAGTTTTGGTGCTTGTGGTATAGCAGTTTTTACTATTTTCATCTAAACGTCTTCCCTCCTGTAGATTGTAACCCCAATGCTACAGTTGTCTCTGTAACAACAATATTAATATGAACTCCAGTATCCTAATTCAAAAGTACATTTATCTCTTCTTTGTCTTTCTGTCACTTTCACAACACTCTCTTTCTGTCTTTAACCACCTTAGTACCTTATTGTACCCTTAACTTTCCCTTAAAGTCATGCCTTTTTTCCATTATCCCATAAAACTTTCTTTTCCCTTTCTACAGCATACACTTCTTCTGTCAGCTTTCCTGACCATCTTTTGTAACAATAGTTACCCATTATTAACTCTAACTGTTTGATTAGGATTGAATTACTCGCTGTTTCTTCACAGGAATCAGATTCATTCATTCTGTTTTCCACCTTCACAAATGTCACTCATTTCCTTGGTGCAATGACATAACCACATGTGACAGTGGAGAACTTTAGCAAAATCAAAAACCTCATAGAATTATCAAATTTTGAATTATTTTATTCAAAGTAAAATCATTTTAGATGCCTCGCCACTCAAAACAAGTGGTCCAACATTTTAAAATGGCAGAGGTGACAATCCTGAAGCCCATCAATCAGTCCTCTTATCTCTTACTTTCAATAGAGGTATAGAGGCTGGACTTTTCTTAATCCAGGGTGATCAATCACTGATTTGAGTTCCAGCAAATCACCTATGCCAGCTATTAATCTCTCTTTTTCCTTTTTCTTTCAGGCCTGAGCCTTATTTATCCTACTTTTATCCTCAAATCTTTCTCCCAATTTTTCTTTTCATGCTACAGAAGCAAGCATAATCAAGGCTTCCTAATTAGAAGGACATTTCAAATTCTAATACCATTCCTCTATGTGTTTATGACATTTTCTCTCTCTTTTTTATCTACCAACATAACTCTCATTTATAAATTTAATGGATCTTAATCGCATAGTTTCATAGTCAAGCAACAGCCACTTTAATGTTTTACTAAGCTACACTCAACCCCCCTTCTCCTTTAGCCGCTCCGTCTCTGCCCTTTAGTGCAGGTAAGGAGTGGCCTAAACTTTCTGTGAAAACTGAATTCCTAGCATTCTTGGGCATGTGCAGATCAGTCAACAATGTGATTTCACAGTGAGAGGAACTCCAGCTCACACTTAACCAAGAAGAATAACTAAAGAATCACTCAGCTTACTTCAACATAGAATTTCTTAATCTCACTAGTTTCAGAGCGGCAGATAATGCAAATAGCAATATGCTATCACAAAGCAGTTTAAACAATCTCAAAGAAATCAGAGAGAACTTAATGATTCTTACAAATTCTCTCAACAGACAGACCTATTGTCTCTCCATTTTTCCCTTCAACGGACCACATTAAAACAACAATGACACAGGACAAAACAAACCAACACAAAACATACATACATACAACACAAATACTAATTTGAAGCTTCTTATTTTTACTATAGGTTAGCCTAATCTATTTTCACGTCCTCCAAAGGGGCTCATAAGTTTTAGCAATTTTTGAAAACGTTCTCCTTCGAAGAAGACTCATAAGATTATTAAACAAAAGTCCTCCCAAAGAAGGCTCATACATTTTAACACTTTAGAAAACGTTCTCTTCAAAAAGAGACTCATAATTTTAGCCATAATGAACAGAATATTTCATATATATCTAATATAGGATATCCTTATCACGCATACACAGCCTATCACACACAGCAGAAACACCACTGTTCACACACACACCGCTGTTCACACACACTCTCTCTTGTACACACAAAAGTCGACATCATTCATGCATGTAATTCCTAAAAAGAGTCTGCTTTCCGCCGTATTGTTTTTTTTTCCTTGTTATTTTGCTACCTAGATATAGAAGTCCAATGGGAAGTCTGCTTCGGACATTATTCGTCAACAATGAATCGATCGGCAAACCTACCATTGAATTGTTAGTCTACACCTCAGTTCTCAGAACTGGCTCAAACTTTTCATCTAATAAAAGTTCAAGACTACGGCCCATCCTATGATCGCCTTTTTTCAAAGGGCTTTTTATCAGATTAACGGCGTTATCCTGTATTCTTTGTTCCTGTTATTTTCTGTATTCTTTTATTTTCTCTTATTTCCTTTTATCTTCTCCTTATTACGTCTTGTTTTTATTTTCTCTTGTTTCCTTTTTCTTTCTGTTGTTTAAGCCAACTTGCCCTGGCCAGGGTTAAACTGTTTTCTTTAATCCAATTTGCCTATTCCTTAAAACCTTTTCACATCGTCTATGTGAATATTCCTTAATCCCTTACTTTTTCTCCCTTTTCTCTATTTCTTCACTTAAATTTCCTTTCCTCTGTTTCTCTAACTTCCTTAAGCCTTTGCTTCATTTGTCTCATATTCCTTTTTCTCTATTTCTCTAGCTTCCTTAAAGCATTTGCTTTGTTTTCTTCTTATTTCTCATATGTTAACTCACACTTCCCCCTGTCTGCGTTGATTCTAACGCAAATAAATTTATAACGGAACTTCCCCCTCACACAGCAATCACTACACAAAATACACACAGGTTCGACACGGTGCAATCCCTCAACGCACACACAGAGCCACACACGAACTGACCAGCGCCCAAAGCTGTGAGAAAGCTCACCTTATAGTCGACCAATGAAGCGGGAGTCAGTCCCTGAGTGCCCATGATGAAACGATGACCTGGGAGATGCAACCGATCCCATCCTCGTCGCCAAAATTGTGGTGTCTTAAATAGTAATGCTGTGATGCTGTATGAAGAGGAATCCGCCGACACTGTTCTTGATTATAAAAAGGTTTATTATAAGCAAAGATTCAGCATCAATTTTACAGACCCATGGATATCTGGAGAGACGACCGACCCAATCTTCAAAATTTGTCGCTCTGCCGTTCTGCTGTTAACACAGGGTATATATTCTATGCATTGTATGACCTAAAGTGGGAGGGTGTATGTGTGTTTCTGGGGCCCCTCTGCTAATGTAATCAACCTCATAGCATAATCTTATAACAAACATGTTCTCATACACTGTTGAACATAGGTTTCCTGTAGGCCTCTCCAAGGTCATTAGTTGACTGTGCCTAAACTGGTTATTCGCTATAGAATGACAGAATACACATTTACCAGGATGTATGGACCCCTTTCCTGTCATTGTTCCAGACCCAGCATCTGCATCCTCTCTTATACACAGGGCCCCAACTCTCTCACCATAACCTCAATAACATAGTACAATATGGAATACATTTGAATTGAATATATGTAGGCATAATTAAACATAAGTCAAAGTTATAAATCATCAGATACAACAATAGCATTGCTTTTTGTTTTCTGTGTTCTTCTCTATGTCATGTCGATATCTGATAAACTTCCCAGGAAAGCCCATCTCAATATATGTAGCCTTAGAAATAAGATTCAGGACATTGACAATTTGCTAAAATCAGACAACATTCATATTCTGGCCATCTCTGAGACCCACTTGGATGACTCATTTGATGATGCTGTAGTGGCAATACATGGATATAACATCTATAGAAGAGACAGGGATACCTATGGGGGAGGAGTAGCAATATATATTCAGAGTCACATTCCTGTTAAGCTCAGAGAGGACTTAATGTTAAATGCATTTGAAATGTTGTGGCTGCAGGTTCACCTACCTCATTTAAAACCTTTGCTGGTGGGATGTTGTTATAGGCCACCAAGTTCTAACAGTCAGTATTTAGATAATTTGTGTGAAATGCTTGAAAAAGTATGTGATGTGAATAATGAGATTTATCTCCTGGGAGACCTGAACATTAATTTACTTTCATCAAGCTGTCCACTAAAAAAAGAAACTTCTCACTGTAACCAGCGCCTGTAATCTGATTAGGTCATTAATCAACCTACCAGGGTATTCAAGAACAGTACAAGAAGTATATCATCCAAATGCATTGCGTGCATCACATTTACACTAATGCTGTAGAATTGTGCTCAAAAACGGTATCGGTTCCCATAGGATTTAGCAATCATAATCTAGTAGCAATATCCAGGAAAGTCAAAGTTCCAAAGGTGGGGCCTAAAGTAGTGTTTAAGAGATCATACAAGCGATTCTGCTGTGAGTCATATGTGGATGATGTTAAAAATATTTTTTGGTCTGATGTGAGTAAAATGACGGACCCAGATGCTGCACTTGAAGTATTCATGAAACTGCTGCTTCCAGTTATTGATAAGCACCGGTGAAGAAAATGACCGTTAGAACTGTCAGTGCACTTTGGATTGATGAGGAATTGAAAAAATGCATGGTTGATAGAGATGAGGCCAAACAAGTGGCAAAAAGGTCTGGATGTACATCTGATTGGCAGACATACTGTAAAATAAGAAACAAAAAGAATAAGAAATTGTATTATGAAAGTAAAATAAATAATGTAAAGTATGATGGAAAAAAACTCTGGAGTACCTTAAATGATATCATGGGCAGAAAGAGTAACTCAACTCCATCTTTCATTGAGTCAGACGGGTCTTTCATTACTAAACCCTTTGAAATTGCTAATCATTTGAATGATCATTTTATTGGCAAAGTGTGTAAACTAAGGCAGGAAATGCCAACAAGAAGTTGTAATCCATCATATTTATGTATAAAAGACCAAATAATGAAAGACAAGAACTGTACTTTTGAATTGTGTAATGTGAGTGTAGAACAGGTGAAAAAAAATATCGTTGTCCATCAATAATGAGAAACCACCTGGTTTGACAACTTGGATGGAAAGCTACTGAGCATGGTTGCTGACCAAATTGCCACTCCTATATGCCACATTTTCAATTTAAGCCTTGTAATAATGTTTTTCCTCAAATTTGGAAAGAAGCTAAAGTTATTCCTTTAACCAAGCAAGCTACAGCTGCCTTCACCGGCACTAACAGCCGACCAATAAGTCTGTCACCTGTTCTTAGCAAACAATTGGAAAAACTTGTATTTGACCAGATGCAGTGCTACTTCTCTGTTAACAATTTGACGAGCGAGTATCAGCACACTTATAGGGTAGGTCACTCAACATACACTGCACTTACACAAATGACGGATGATTGGTTGAAAGAAATTGATCAGAGGAATATTGTGGGAGCAGTACTGTTAGACTTCAGTGCTGCCTTTGATGTCATTGATCACAAATTATTATTGAAAAAACTTGTATGTTATGGTTTTGCTCCATTTGCTTTATCATGGATAGAAAATGATCTATCCTATAGAACACAAAGAGTTTTCTTTAATGGAAGCTTTTCTGATACCAAACATTCAGATTGTGGAATTCCACAAGGAAGTTCGCTCGGCCCTTTACTATTTTCTATTTTTATTAATGATCTTCCACTTGCTTTTAAAAAAGCCCATGTGTCCATGTATGCAGATGATACAACAATATACATGTGTGCACCTACTATTAATGAAATAACTGCAACCCTCAACAAAGAGTTGCAGATAGTATTTGGTACAAATCATTCATTGAGCTATAGACCTCAGCTGAATTTGATGCTGAATGATGTAGCTGTTGAGCAAGTAGAGGAAACAAAGCTTCTTGGTGTTATCTTAGATTGTAAACTGTTGTGGACAAGGCATATAGGTTATCTTGTTGCAAAGATGGGGAGGAATATATCGGTTATAAAAAGATGCTCTGCTTTTTTTACACCACACCTGACCAAACAGGTCCTGCAGACTCTAGTTTTATCACATCTAGATTATTGCCCAATGATATGGTCAAGTGCTGCAAAGAAAGATCTAGGAAAACTGCAGCTGGTTTAGAACAGAGCAGCTCGTCTTGCCCTTCAATGTCCACTTAGGTCTAATGTAAACAACATGCATGCCAATCTCTCCTGGTTGAAAGTTGCAGAGAGACTTTCAGCATCACTCCTGGCTTTTGTTAGAAACATTAATGAATTGAAATTTCCTAATTGTTTGTATAGTCAACTTACATTTAGCTCTAACACACATAAATACCCTACCAGACATGCCACTAGAGGTCTTTTCAAAGTTCCTAGAGCCCGAACACAATCAATGCAACGTACAGTATTGTATCGAGGGATGGTTGCTTGGAACTCACTTCCAGCAGAGATTGCCAAAGCGCATAATAAATCAAGCTTTAAAAAACTAGTAAAGCAACATCTAAGGGATGAGACCTAAGACTGTAAACACATTTTGTACTTTGTTTATGCATAGGAGTATTGATATTCAAACAAAGATGTTGTAAGATTTAACTTTTCTATATTCTGTGCTTATGTATTTATTGTGATATTATTATATATTATTATTAGAGTACATGAAGAGGAATATGTATAGTTATATTTGCAAGAAAATAATACTAGCTATACTGCTCTTATTTTTATATTATGTGACTGTTTTGTCTGAAAATGTCTTATCTGTGGTAATGTTTTATGTTTTGTGTGGACCCCAGGAAGAGTAGCTGATCTGCATCAGCTAATGGGGATCATAATAAAATCAAAAATCAAAACCTTTATTATTCCTGATATACAAAAACAACTTGGCTATGACATGTAAAAATATTTTTCCTATTCTATTTGCAGATAATACCAATCTTATAGCTTCAACCAATGATTCTGGGACACTAATAGGACCCTATTTTAACAATCTAAGCGCACAGCGTGAAACGACTAGCGCAGGTGCGTTTAGGGCGTGTATGAATCCACTTTTGCTAGTTTAACGGCAGAAAAAAGGGTCTGTGCACCAGGCGCGTGGTTCAAAAGGGCTGTACTTAGTGTCTTAATTAATCATAGGTGTGTTTTGGGCATAACATAGCAATAAACCAATCAGAGTGTCATCTCCCATTCCCTTTAAAAGCCAGGCGCGTTTGTACCTTGGCCAATCAGGACGTCCTACATTTTGAACAGAAGTTGATCAGCAGTCTCGCAAACTGATGAATGTTTGTTTAACCTATCCGACACGACACACCTCAGACTATGCCACCAAAGAAACAACAACAGCACAA
Source organism: Sander lucioperca (assembly GCF_008315115.2). NCBI lineage: Eukaryota > Metazoa > Chordata > Actinopteri > Perciformes > Percidae > Sander > Sander lucioperca. Next base: position 8,025,108 of record NC_050182.1, on the reverse strand, counting down.
TGAGGAATAGATGGAGTGGAAACCAACAAACAAAATTACTTGGGCTAATGGTGGAAGTACAGGAGCTCAAACTCATAATAAAGGAAAAGGATAAGAAAATAACTGACCTGGAGAGACGAGTAGATGACATGGAATAATATTCTCGAATGGAAGATTTGATGATTAAGTGGACTTGTGATAAAACACCAAACCTACGCTTGAGTGACCGATAAGGAAAAAGGTGAAGAAGCTAAACCGAGTGAGCTAGAGTCCTTGGAAAAACAAGTGATTCAGTTGAAAGCCACAGTATTAATATACAAACAAACGTGATCTCGGCATGTCACACAATTCCTCGGAAGGACAGTAACGCCAAACCGAACATTATAATGCACTTTGTAAATAGATAAGCCAAAGTGGAACTACTGCGACAGACCAGGAAGCTGCTGGGGACAAATGTGTTCCTGAATGACCACCTAACCAAGAAAAATGCCGATATTGCATGGCAGGCACAAATCTTAAAAAAAGCAAAACAAGATACGAGCTACATGGACAAGGAACTGTAAAGTATGGATAAAATTTAACGGATCACCTGAAGAAGCAAAATCCATCATGGTAAGGGAGCTGAACGACTTGGACAAATACAGATGAACAGATATCTCTGCTTCGAAAGGCCAATTAGATCTATGATAACACGGTTAAATTATTGCATGACTGCTGACACCATGGAACACTGTGAGGAATCTTTTGTATGGCCAAGACAATCTCTATGGAATTACATCAACGGCAGAATGTTATAAGGGGATCGGATATGGATATCTCTTTACCATTTGGAGATGTGAATGATGATGACCTTGGAGGATTAGGATTATTGGAATATACAGGTATCTGTCAATATGAGCATGAGAAATATGAAGAGCTGAATTTGAAAACATTTGACTACACGGAACATAAAATACATGAAATGGAAAATGCCATAGATCCTGAGAACCACTTCACAATATTAACAACTGTAACTGTGAGTATTATACCAATGATAAATTCAAAAGAAATGTCATTATGGAAGGAACATTGTCAATAATACACTTCAACAGCAGAAGTCTCTATAACAACTTCAAAAAAAACAAGGAATACCTGAGACAATATGACATGTTTAGTGTAATTGCTGTATCTGAAACCTGGTTATATGATAAGAAGGGGAAAAATTTAGAAATAGAGGGCTACAAACTATTTACCACTAACAGAATAAACAAAATGGGAGGAGGGGTTGCACTCTATATAAATAATGATTTAAAATGCAAAAATTGTAAAAGTATGTCAACAACAATCACAAATGTAATGGAATGCATAACTTTAGAAATAGATGTTGAAAGGTCTAAGAACATAATAATAAGTTGTATATATAGAACTCCAGGATCCTGTCTAAACTTATTCAATGAAAAAATGATTGAAATGTATGGTAAAATGAATGACAGAAAGATGTTTTTTGTATGTGGGGATTTCAACAAAGATTTACTGAATGACAACAAAAAGAATAGAGACTTCATGGACATAATGTACAGTTTAAGTCTTATTCCTACCATCATAAAACCAACCAGAATAACAAGGGACAGTGCAAAATTAATAGATAATATTTTTAGCAATGACACCATGAACAGAGTAGTAAGTGGACTGCTTATTAATGACATTAGTGACCACCTCCAAATTTTTACAACTGTACAAAATTTCTTTAAGAATAAGATCCATAAAAATATTGATACCCACCCACTAATAGTCACTTGTCTGAGAACACCAGAAGCCATCAAGACTTTTAAAGAGGCTTTAAATTCACAAAACTGGAATAACGTTTACTCAAATAAGGATCCAAACAAAGCTTACAATGAGTTTCTGTCTTCTCTCACTACCCTGTATGATTATCACTGCCGATACAAACGGAAAGAAGGCAACAATATGAAGAAAAGCCCTGGATCACTAGAGGACTAGAAAATGCCTGCAAAAAGAAAAATCTATTATATAAAAAACTATTTAAAATACAGAACAAAGGATACAGAAAATAAGTATAAATTATATAAAAACAAATTAACTATAATGAGGTACAACAAGAAGGAATATTATAATAAATTATTGGTTCAACACAAAAGCAATATACAAGGCATATGGAAAGTGCTTAACAGCATCATTAAAAAGGGCATAGCCAAATCAGCTTATCCAAACCACTTAAAAAAAAATAATGAAACAAACGTAACCAATTCAAGAGAGATTGTCAATGAATTGAATGATTATTTTGTGAATGTCGGCTATAATCTAGCAAAGGATATTGTGGAGCCAAAAGTGGAGGATGATATATGTTATATTTCCCAATAAAATGAAAATAGCAAAGATCATACCCATCTATAAAAATGGAGATATGCACTCCTTCTCAAATTACAGACCTATATCTCTTCTTCCTCAGTTCTCTAAGATATTAGAAAAACTTGTTGTTCTAAGAATGGACCACTTCATTGAAACTCACACATTATTGAGTGATCACCAATATGGTTTCAGATCCAACTGATCTACCACAATAGCAATTGTGGAATTAGCAATTGAAAATAGGAAATTCACAGTAGGAGTATTTATAGAACTGAAAAAAGCATTTGACACTATAGATCATGCAATATTAATGACAAAACTAGAAAAATATGGCATAAGAGGTGTAGCACACAAATGGCTTAGTAACTATCTGGATAACAGACAGCAGTATGTACAAATAGGTAATGATAAGTCTGATTTAAAGACATGTGTAACATGTGGGGTTCCACAAGGCTCAGTACTCGGTCCAAAGCTGTTCATATTGTGCATAAATGATATCTGTAATGTGTCTAAATTGTTGAAATATGTGTTGTTTGCTGATGATACAAATTTATTTTGCTCTGGTGATGACCTGAGGCTGCTCCAGCTCTTACAGTGGAGAAAGTTTTAAAAAGATGGTTTGATATTAATAAGTTGTCTTTGAATCTAAATAAAACTAAGTTCATGATATTTGGAAATAAAAAAAACAATCATGAAGTAAATATCATGATAGAAAATGTGGAAATACAAAGAGTCTATGAAAGCAAATTCTTAGGAGTGATTATAGACCACAAATTATGCTGGAAACCACATATCGAACAAGTGAAAACTAAAGTATCAATGTCCATTGCGATATTACAAAAAAACGAAAGATGTGCTCAATTTAAATTCACTACACATATTGTACAGCTCCTTAATATTGCCATACATTATATATTGTGTGGAAATATGGGGAAACACATACAAAACAATCACTAACCCAATTTTTATATTACAAAAGAGAGCAATAAGACTCAACAGAGCAGAATACCTTGAACCAACAAACAGATTATTTATAAATTCACACACACTTAAATTTAGAGACTTGGTGGAAGCCAAAACAATGCAAATAATGTATAAAGTCAAAAATAAAATGGTTCCAGAGTCTATCTAGAAGCAGTTTCAGATTAGAGAGAGCAAGTATGAACTGAGGGGAATGTGTATTTTCACAAAGATAAAGATTAGAACAAATGTAAAACAAAGATGGATATCAGCAAAAGGCGTAAACTTGTGGAATCTTTTAGATGAGGAAGTAAAAATGTGTTACACATTACAAAGATTTAAAAAAATACTAAAAAGTAGGATGATTAACAAATATAAAAGTGAGGCATGAATGGCAATGTGTATATGAATGGGAATGTATTTTGTTTTGTTTGTTTTTATTTCTGTGCATGGGTGATAATATGTATATAGAATACAGAAATCAATGATAATACATTTTTGGATGTGTAATAAGCAAATGCTTCAACCTACACCTTTTTGATCAGTATTGATCATAAATGAGTTAAGATGACACTTTGTTTTTTAGTTTTTTGGTTGCTGTTTTTTTTTACCATTTGTTATGTAAGTGATGTGTATTTATGTGATTGATGATTGATCGAAATAAACTAAACTAAACTAAATGCTATTATGATGGCAGATTTGCTAAGCAGGATTTTCAGGAGAAGAAACTGATCTGTTTGTGCGTGAAGTGAACGCACCAGTAACCATAATAATTGTAATTGTATATTGTAATATAAAATATATTGATATACACAAGAATATTATTTCACATTGTAATATTTTGTGTGCTGCTGTGCTGCTGTGTGTGTAACAAGCGTAGTGTGCGCGCACATTTTACTAATGTGCTGTTACAATAACAATGAAATGCTGCGTTATTGACTTTAGACCAGGTTTTTGTTGGTCAATGGCGCGATCACTTCCCACTGCCTCAAGATAGCAATACGCCAAGAATTCACCTGAACACGCCTCCCTGTAAGACCAGCACGCCCATGGGCGCACAGATGGGTGCAGGTGCATTTGCTATTTAAACGACACGGGCGCTGGACGGGAAATTGACAAAAAACGTTCTTAAACTAGCAAAGACACTTGCGTTGGGCTTTGCGCTGCGCCAGGTGAAAGATTGTGTAACTGAGGAATTTTCTGCTCTTTTTAAGATACCACATACTAAATTCTTTGCAATTATTGTAGATGAAAGGTTAAATTGGAAAAACCTTATCTACCACCATGTATGCAAGATGTCTATGACGATGCTTGGTATACTGAGAAAGGTTTATTCTTTGATACAACCTTCTTCTTATTTAACAATTTATTATGGTCAAATGTTTCCCTATATCAACTACTGTAGTATTGTTTGGGCTGCTACATATCCTTCCTTTCTTACCAAACTGCTTTTTCTAAAAGAAAAGCTCTATCTGCTCCTCTATTCAGGAAGTATTTATTGCTGTCTATAGATAAATGTTCTTTAGACATGCATTGTTATGTTTAAGTTTATGAATTGCAGGCAAGATCTCCCAGATGCATTTCACAATTTGTTGATTCTTTCTTCAGATATTTACACACATTAAACTAGGCAAAAAAAGTAATTTCTTTATTTACCTATTTGTCGTACATCAAGACATCAATTTGTTATCAGATATAGAGGTCCACATCTGTGGAATTCATGTCATATGTCACTTAAATTATTAACTTTAACCTTTAGGTCACAGTGAAAGACGTTTCTAATTTCATCTTAAACCTAGTGTTGGGATAATTCTGTTGGTTGTATTTATTGTCGGACTCTATGGCTTGTATTTTAGTTTGCCTTGTCTTTTTTCTTTTTATAGATATATATATATTAGTGCTGTCAAACGATTCAAATATTTAATTGTGATTAATCACATTAATGTCATAGTTAACGCGCAATTAATCGCAGTTAATCACACATTTTTATCTATTCTAAATGTCCCTTGATTTCTTTTTGTCCGAACAGCACAGCAACACAATCCCTTTTTTTCCTTTTGAGTCTGACCATCTCAGCGCCACCTTTCCCTTTTCTTTTTTGGCTTTCCATCATCAGACTCACACACTGTCTGTTAACATAGACTTCGAAACGATTAGATTCTGATTAGCCTGTGTTTGTATCAGACCGGCCCTCGCGGCCTCGAAACACTACCGGCCCACCGGGAAAAGTCCCGACTCTCCCGATTGCCACTCCGCCTCTGGCCGGCTCGCATGCCCAAACAAGTGTGTGCGGTGTGTCTGTTGTTTTGTTTCCGGTCTAGCTAGATCCGGTGTGGTGTTGTAGTTTTTCTAACGTTACTAGCTGTTGCAACAGCATGTGAAAAAACTACACACTTTGCTAGGCCAAAAAAAAATGTTAATCTCTATATATATATTGTTGTATTGCTTGTTTTACTTTTTATTTTTTGTAGAGATAGGCTATTATCATGTTTAAGTAATTTTTTGTCCTATTGTGTATGGGGACTGCCCATTTCTCCAACTCTCCATTGTTCCGACCTCTCAATAGCCCGAAAAATTCCCTTTGGTCCTACGGCCCACTAGTCCAATGTCCCTTTGTTTCGAAAAAATAAACCCTCTGCTCCGACATCCCATTGTTCCAACAATATAGGTTAAGGTTAGGGTTAGGGACAATTATTTATTATATTTCTTTAGGATTTTTGCCTTGTTTAACATGTCGGGAATCCCAAAGTTTTCTGTTTGAAATAGGCAAGCTGAGGCGTCTTCTCACTGATCAAGTTAGTTTCACATTGGTTATTGCAGGGATATGCCCCATTCCTATTCATTATCATTGCAGGCTTATGGAAATATAAATACATATCCAACCCAAAACTAACTTTACCCATTTGGACTTTGGACTTAGCCTACATTTTTATTTCAGTTTTTCAAAGATAGGCTAAACATTTAAATGTGTTAATAAGCTAGAGAAAAGTAATTTCGCTTGTTATTTTTGATTCAGATTTTAGATTATGGGAGGTGATCCACAAAAGCCTGTATGGTCGGAACAATGGGATGTCGGAGCAGAGGGTTGATTTTTTTTCGAAACAAAGGGACGCCGGACTAGTGGGCTGTAGGACCAAAGGGAATTTTTGGGGTTATTGAGAAGTCGGAACAATGGAGTGTCTGAAAAATGACATGGCACCTTTTGTATAAGAGGAGGACGCTGAATAAGCCTTTCAGGCTTTTTTCCTCTCCTGCACTGTAATTGCTTGTTTCTATTTCTTTCTATAATACATGTATTATATATATTTCATATCTTCATATCTTATATCTGTGCAAATAAACTAAACTAAACTAAACTAATGCTGTTCTAAGGTCCCTGTGGGGTAAAGAGAGAACTACTAGACTGTCTGTCCAATCTGAGATTTCTGTTGCACAACTAAAACAACCTTTGAACGTACACATGTTCCACCAAAACTAATTTCTTCCCGAAGCTATTTTGCAGAGGCGCTGTTGCTCCGTGCGGCGCTTAGCGCCGCCATAGAGGATTGTGATTGGTTTAAAGAAATGCCAATAAACCAGAGCACGTTTTTCTCCCATCCCGGAATGCTGTGTGGACTAGCTAGACCTTCCGCAGCACTGTGGAGGAAGGTCTGGCAATGCGAAACTAACTCAATGGTGACCCACAGAAGCATCCCAATGAGACTCCCTTACGAGCGTTGAGTTGTCAACTCACAAGGAGTCAGCACTTACCACAAAACCATTCAACACCTTGAGATCTCTGCTGGTGCACCCTAAAGCTAGGAAGACTGGAGTGGATAATGACATCATTATGACATCAGATGTGAAAGCTGTGAGGAACACTTCATAAGTGACACAGCAAAAGACCCTGGATAAGAGGATGAATGAACACCAGAAACAAACAACATCTGCTGTCACAGCATGACTGGCTACATGTCAAAGGTCATGGACCAGAAGTCAGTGGACAGCCGGAGAAAGATCAAGGAGGTCATTCACATCAGACACCTGCTTTTTTCGTCTTTTTCTTCTTTGCATATTTTGCCCTTCATTTTTTGTATATTTTGGAAAAGATCCCTCTCAGTGTAAACAATAATTGGAAAGCACTGTATTTAGCTCTTCATAGTTCTTTCAGTGTTTCCCATCATACACATGGCCACTACAGTTGTGGGATGACCCTACGACTATGATCAATGCATGCAAATTTAAATCAGTTAGCAGTTTCCTGCTGACTTTTTCAACACATCTTAACCCTCTAAATGCTTACTAAGCTCCCATGAATGCATGCAGCCCTGTGTCTTTCACACATAATCCAATCGAAGATATCAAAGGGACAAGGTAAGTCTTAATAACCATTCTTACCTCCCTAGTGGGGACTGCGCTGCCTGTAGTAATAATTATTGGGGCAGATAGAGTGTGGTGGTTGGTAGACTTGAGACTATCAAACAAAGCTGTTATATGGGTTGCTGATCTGTGAAGTATGGGAAAACTCTCACAATGCCCAAGGGAAGAAGGTACTAATGGTTTTGACCAATGAACAGATTTTGTCATAGTGCTGCGATCAGGCTGGGTTCTAGAGTGCTTTGAATGGAGGGGCAGTAAGATATGTTGGTTGGGTACCAACGACTAGTGTTAATTCATGGTTTTTCCTGTCTCAGAGTGGGCCTTTGGGCGGGGGGGGTGACGTATCCAGAGCCCCATACGCTTAGTTACCAGCGGAGCTAACTGGTAGATTAAACTATCGTCATCTGTTTAGCTCGCCTCTGGCCCGCCTATATCAGATACATCAATGTGATTGGTGCAGCTCGGCTACAAGGGCATAGTTAATGAGCATCATTACTGAATGCCAGAGTGACTCGCTGAGTAAATTCAAATTGTGCTCTCGCGAGAACTCTGGATTTCCAGGGTAGGGGTCCTCCCCCTGGGAGTCAAACACTTTATGTGACGTAAAATACAGGTGACAATTCAAAATATAAAAATATAATGGTATGGGACCTGGGCCCTGATCCGAGCACACTTGACCCCAAAGTCCAGTTTGTTTGATTAGTGTGGACAGGATCTGTACCTAAGTGCACTTTAAAAGGTGGTCTCGAGTACAGTTCATGTTTACATCCATACGGTCATCAGGTGTAAAAACCAACTGTACCAAAACACAGTGGACTGCTATTTACCGCAACAACGAGACATATTTAACTGGTAATAAAACTGTCTCAATTTGATACTGATGCCACAATATCAGACAGCACTGTAGCCCACCTAGGACAGACCCAGATCCGCTTTGCTGCCACCTTTAACCTGCAGCTAGAGCTTCAGCGGGAGGCTGAGAGCTCCGCGCCTGACAGCAGCAGCTCCTTCTCTGTCCAGGAGCAGAGCTTCACCTCGCTAAATCCCTTTTCTTTCTCCAATGCAGTTTTCCAATTATACAATCCTTGCCTGCTGAACACTATATCTTTGTCATTAGATGTGACAAATTTGCGACAGGGGAAACAGAAACATGAATCTAGCTTTCAGAGATGGGAAGTAACGAAGTATTTGTACTTCGTTACTGTACTCAAGTAGATTTTTCAGATATTTTTACACTTTTACTCCTTACATTTTTAACACGAATATCTGTACTTTCTACTCCTTACATTTTACAAAATTGGATCGTTACTTTAGTTTCAAATAATTTCAGTGGAGTTACTGTTATTATTTTTGCGCGTCATCAATACAGAATTCAGTCTAATTGGATGGGAATATACGTTGTTATAATGTGCTGCAAATTGTGCCAACCTAAACACCATGAACTGCTAGCTTTCAAGAATTTACCATCGAATTTGAAAAAACACATAGAGGTAAATGCATCTTTTTGTTGTTATCAAAAGCTATTTGTTGTTTGTTTCAGTAACTTTATTAAGTTTATGTTTATGGTTAGTTACATTTGTTCTCCTGCTAGCAATGATGATGCCTTGGTTCGCTAGCATTTAGTTAAGTAACCCAAGTAACGTTAAGGTTAGCGAGCGTTCAGTTTATTTGAAAATAATCAGCTGATATTAAAAACGTATTCAGTAACTTGATTTAGTGTAACAGTGCTGTAGTAACGTTAACGTTACTCAAGGCCGTTCTTGTTTTTGAGACCACTTAAGTTAACATTAATGTTACTTGGTCTTGTCTCAAATCGACTTTATTTTGGGCTAATGTTAACGTTAATGTCTCAAACCTCTCAGATGTGAGTTAGAGGACTCATGTTTGAATTCTCACAGAATCACAAATGAATTCATATCTTGCTACTCAGTCAGAATCTTATTAACCTGGAGTCCCAGTCTCTGTCACAATAATCATATATGTGATGTTTAGGCCTGTTGGCAGACATCCATTTAAAATGTAGGCAATGGCATATAAGGAGCCTTTTTTCCATGTCCACTGAAGTTTCTCAGCTTGACCTCTAGTAACATTTGTGTGGTCCACGTAGCTTTGCATAAAAAAATGGTTGTCATTCGCAAAGCTACTTTTATATTTTAAGTAAATGTCCAAGCCTGTACTTTGTTACTTTTACTTGAGTAAAGAAGTTAAATCAGTACTTCTACTTTTACCAGAGTATTTTTTTAACACAAGTATCTGTACTTCTACTTGAGTACGGGAAGTGAGTACTTTTGCCATCTCTGCTAGCTTTGTAGATAGAGTACTCCAGCCACGGTCTCCCACCATACCTGCTCGGGTTGAATGCGCATGCAGTACGGCCAAAGTTATCCTGAAAACCTACTGATTAAAAAAGTGAAACCGCTCTCTCGTTGTGTCTCCATGTTTTACAGGGCCAAACCAAACAATAAGGTATTAGTAAAACATATTATTTCCATGTGGCATTTTTATGATTGGTTGAACCGACGCAGAACAAACAAAATACTTAATTTGGAGTGAAGGGGGGATACTGGCATTAGTGGGGCAGGACGTACATTTGCCTCCATGCTCATGCCTAAAACTGGGCCCGGATCCCATGGCTCTTCATCGATACATTTGTTATGGTCAGCAACAATTTTTCAAGTCTGTGTTTTTTTCAAAGAGTGTTGGGACTAATCATAACCCTAACTCTAACCCTACTTTGGCAGTAAGTGGTACTCACACATGCCTAAACTTAACTGTCACAACAGTCATGTAACAGTGACCAATCGCCGTTTCACCGTCACCGCTTCAACAT